>NC_056741.1:1908625506-1908883006 GCF_019279795.1 Protopterus annectens | reverse complement strand
TTAATCACAACATCTATTATCTGTTTGATAAACCCAATAATACACTTCTTCAAATGATAAACTTTCAACATCTACTAAATAAATACATATCTTTTATACTGTGATAGTTTCCTTTATTTCAAATGAATCTAATGTATTAAACAAATGTATGTGTAATTGTTATTATATACTACTAAAGTTATGTTCATGTATACAACTGAATATATGTTTAAAAATGTTTGTAATATGTTGAAGCTTCTCTCCCCGGGCCTCTGATGAAAAGAGTTTTTTGTAGGGGTCTGTCCCCTGCTTTAGCGGTTGTGGATGTTACCCTGCACACACAAAACAAAATACTTGAGTAGCCTGTTGTTTTTTTTTTCTGTGAATATAGTTTGGTTGGCTTGCATAAAAAAATCAATCTGTGATTTGCCATTCAAAATCCCAAAGCTAGATGCTGAACCTCATAGTCAAAAGATACATAACTGAAATGTAAAAAGTAAAAAATAAAAAATGCACCAAGATAACACACAGCAAACGTTTAATCACAGCAAAGTACAAAGTGGTAAGCGCTTTCACAACCGAAGTTGCTTCAAAATCCACTGCTATTATTGTTTTTGTGTACAATGTCCTGCTTTTTATGTAGGAAAAACAAATAGAATGCTTAAAGATCGTATTCTAGACCACCTAAGAGATATTAGTAATAATAAACCATCAAATGCTCTAGCCAGTCATGTTATGTCCAATGGCCGTTCTCATTCCTTTAAGTTCTTTGTTCTACAACATATTCATAGAAACCCCAGAGGTGGTGACATTGAGAATATCACAGAGAGACATGAACAGAAGTGGATTTTGAAACTTAATGCTGAAAAGTATCCTGGTTTGAATGCTACTACTTCCTTGGTCCCTTTTTAAAGGCTAGACATCTCAAGCATTAAGATTAGCTAAGTTCTTTCAAAATTAGTCTAATGTATTTAACTATTAGTTTCCAAGTATTCTATTTAACTTTTTCCTGCCTAGTATTTTTCCATGTTTTATAATGATTTTATAAGTTTTTTAAGTGCTTTCTCATGTATAGTATTTGATTCCTTCTTGTACAATGTTTTTAAGCAATGCTTTTTTTAGTTTGAGCATGAGGCTTAATTGTTTTTCACTGCTACTTAATCATTGTGTGATTTTTATTGATTAATTGGCATTTTAGAATCTCCATTTAAACCTGTGCATTTTTTACTGTGGTGTCTGATGAAGCAACTTCGGTTGTGAAAGCGCTTACCACTTTGCACTTTGCTGTGATTAAACGTTTGCTGTGTGTTATCTTGGGGCATTTTTTACTTTTTACCTTTCATTTGGATTTATTTCTGCACCAAGGTTTTACCCAACACGGTTTCTTTGGTTTTCTATAACTGAAATGTACTTGTACAGAGAATATAATTGTGAGTATCTGTCTCCATTGGAAATCTTAATACCAATTACCTTGTTCCCTTCATTTCTGATATCTTGCAAAATGTTTATATTTTGGTTATACCTTTGAAGTTATTTTATATTGACTTATTATTCCTCTCACATGCTTGACTTGTTGACTTTTGCTGTATAATTACTATGTATGCACGTAACAAGTTCGTTACTTCTCCTTACACCGTTGTTCTTAAATATAATTTCCTGTGTGGCAGGTATTTATCTGCATCCATTTTGAAGCTCATTTTATATGCTTGCACTATATATTGGAGCTTTTTTACCTAGGACTCCATTGAAAATAGGACTTGCCTATTAGAATTTAAAATCAACACATTCAATAAAATAACTTTGGATCTGATGTTGTCAATTTTCATTCTGTCCTCAACTGTTGGGTGTATATCTGACTCGGACATTCCTAAAGCTCATGGTTACCAAAAAGCTCTCCAGCTTCCCCCTATCAGTACTGCACCAGCCCCTAACATACACCAGATCTTGTTTGCCACTTTTCAAAAAAGATGTGATCAGCCTTAGCTCTTGAGTGTAGTTAATTTCTATTTAAATCTCTTAAATTCCTCTCTATATATTATTCCCTTACCCTCTTACAGTATTGTAAATCTTTTTTACTATTTTTCCCCTTTTCCTATTATATACGTAAGCAATAACCGATGATGTGGTGTGGTATATTGAAAATGTACCCAGGGTTGCTGTGGTTTAATCATGAGGGCGAAGCCTGCGTGATTAAATAAAGCCAACCGTGGGTAAATTTCAATATACCACAACCATGGAGTCGGTTATTGCTATTATACAATGACATAATTTAAGAAAAAAATACTAACTTTTCTAATAATGTCTTTGTATAATGGCACATTACTGCTCTTCTGCCGGTGGTGGTATACTGCTTCCTTGTGTTGATGTACTGTGCATGCATATGGGACTTGCGTTCCTACGCATACTCAGTACATCAATGCTTTGAAACGGAAGCAATGGAGAAAAGAAAGTCTCCATTCCTCCGCATTTTTCTTTTATGTAATAATAAAAAAAAGGTTTTGGACACTTTATACCAACGGAAAAAAGTCTGGGTGACCTGACCTTTTTCCGTTGGTATATTGTGGGATTTACAACAGGCATGCTGGCCAATCAGCATGCAAGTTTTGGAATATTAATGGGGGGTCATTGTATAATCTAGTGTAGTCTTAATAACATTGTTGGTATTCTTACTTTCGCTCCTTTTTCTTATATATATATATATATATATATATATATATATATATATATATATATATATTAAAGTTTTCTATATTACTGTTATATTCTTATAGACACTGGCATGTCTGAGAAAGGACCTTTTGGTTTTAAATAGTGTTTGAAATTTGGGAAGAAATTGCCTCTTTCAGATACTTATTCTCTCTGTGTGTATTGCTTAAGGCCACAACATCTTCAGGAGGATTGTTCCATTTGCCAGAATTTCAATCCCAGGGCTCTTGTGGATAGGAAAAATAAACTAATTTTAAAAGGTTTATTGCCATGGTCTTTTGGTGAAGTTATCGCTGGGGATCAATCCCCTAAAATTAAAGCTAAGAAGTCCACATCAAAGTTTGTTAAGGCTTCCCCTTCCTTGACTCCATCTTCGGAGTCGTTAAGGAAGAGATTGAAATCGGATCCACGAAGATCTCAAAGCTCCTCCCCTTCAGATCCAAAGAAAAATAAACTACTGGATTCTATATCCTCCTATCCAACAAAGAACCCTTCAGATCCAACTGCTTTGGGTCCAGCTATTACTCCAAGGACCAGGTATTCCCCTTTTTATGATCCTGTGCCTTCCTGGGACCCTTCCGCTTTTTTGGAAAGGCGCCAATCAAAGTCATCTTCCCTTGCATTAGGAGTTTGACTGAGGAAGATGTGGACAGAATGATGAGGAATTTTCTCTTGGCACAAATGCAGATTGCTGTTTTACCAGCTCCTACCCCCTCAGGTCAGGAGGTCAGTCCATCTACTACACCACAACTTCTTACTCCTTCTTTAATGCCTTTGGTTGCTTCAGAGTCCCTGAGTCTGAACCTTCCAGGTCTGTCTGGCTTGGATACAAATAACTTTATCTTCAGATCTGAAGCTAACTCTGAGTGCTCTGGCTTTGACATCTTTAAATCCAGATGACTGTCAGAGTCAAAGCTTCCTTGTTGGATTTGAGGCATTGGAGTCAACTCCAAAACTGTCGGAGCTGTTTCGCTCTGCATCTTAGTGCTTCAGCATGGGATAGCTTGGCTCCAACTTCCTCCTCAGGGAGATTGCTTTCGGGGTGGAAGGGGACAGTAGTCCAAAAGCCTGCCTTCTTGGCACAGAGGTCTTCCTTCTTTCCAAAACAGTCTGTCTTTGAGGTGGTGATGAGGGTATTTTCTGTTTTGATAGGACTGACGGAGCCAACCCCTCATATCTTCAATCAAGTTCCCAAATACTTCACCATTCTACACCACAGGGATAGCCAGCTTGAGACCCCCAGATCACCTGGCAGGATTTCACAGTGTCTTCTTACAGTTCGACAGAACACCCCACCGAGGAAGTCCCTAGGAAGAAAATGTGCAAGAGGAGGCACTTGGACTCTCCACAAGAGTCAATCATTGAGAATACTGATTTCAATGAAGGTGAAGGGTCCCCATAATCACTTACAGAAGATGTCATATTTGGAGACATTCTTGAGATCCTTAAACAGCAACTCTTCACTGGAAGAATCAGTATTACAGGAAGCCTTTGCAGCTGGCCCATCTACCTCCTGGGTTACTTGGCCTACTTATGAGCTCATTGATTTGGTATCTGCACAGGAGTGGAAGGAGCCTGACTCAGTTGAGCCGATCCCTAAGAGACCAGATAGAATTCTGGCTCCACCTATCAGGAAGGAATTTTGGAGTAAGGGGGTGCCCATGGATGTCATGGTCATGGTGGTGGCACCAAGAAGGAACCTTCCAAGCAAAGTTTATCTGTTTGTCCCCATAACTGGGAGTCTAGGGAGATGAACATGGTTTGGGAAGTGTGTCTATGCTTCAGTGACCTTCTCTCTTAGGTTGCTGAACTGTTTGGCACATTTTGCTACGTTACAAAGGGACTTGATCAAAGAGCTTTCAAAATCTCCTTCAGGAACTGTTTCTGCTGAAGCCCATTCATCTAGGGCCTCTCAGTTGGCTACCCTCCAGTCCATTTCAAATTCATCCATGAGGCTTATTTTGCAGTCAGGTGAAGGTGCCTAAAGGGCAGCAGTTTCAGGGATACCCATTAGGAGGTATTCCTGAATGCACTTATGTGATTTTGCAAAGCCCTTCAGGTCTTTGTTCGTCAATGCTCTCTTTGATGGCAGTTCATTGTTTGGCCCAAAGGTGAAGGACACATTATCCAGATGTGAGAAGGATGGAAAGATCCTCTCTGCAGTGGGAATACATTTTTCAACTCCTCAGTGATCCTTTTCTAGGAATCAATGAGGTGGTCAGAAAATGTAGTTCAGGAAGTCCCAGGATTTTTTTCCAGGACACACATGGAGAAGGTTCCACTAGGGCAGAGGGGGGAACTCTAATGGAGAACGATGCCCCAACAGTAGAGGAGCCCCACAAAACCAGCAGTCCAGAGGTTCTTTCGCTGATAGACCCTTCCAGCACTCCTGAAAGGAGGCTGTATTGTCCACCTTTGGAGTCAGTCAGATGTCAATTATCCCTGCACCAGAGAGGCTGGCTAGACATAAGAAGAGATACTTAGATGCAGAGGATTGTTTCAGAGTTTATTTAATTCCCTTTTCTCTTCCACCTCCAACTATATGCAAAATTCCAAATGTTCCACCCAGTCACAGGAAAGTAGCAACACTAGAAATACAAAAGCTACTAGAAAAAAAGAGTCATTCAAGAGATCCCGCCAGACCAGCTAGAATTCAGAACTTACTCAAGATTGTTTTTAGTCCCAAAGAAAGCAGGGGACTGGAGACCAGTTTTGGATCTCAGCAAATTGAATAAGTCAGTTTGGCATACAAAATGCATACAAAGTTTCAGATAGTCACGGTTCAGTCCATTTTCCCTGTCCTTGGCAAGGACGACTGGATGTGCTCAATAAACCTTCATGATGCATGCTATCACATAAAGATGAACAGACAATCCAGAAGGTACTTACGCTTCTAGCTGAGAGCTAGTTACTACAAGTTGAGAGCACTGCCCTTTGGCCTCACCACAGCTCCCAGGGTGTTTATCAAATACATGGCAGTGGTGGCAGCTCAGTTGAGACTGCATGGATTTAGCATGTTTCCATATCTATATGGGTGGCTCATTACCACCTCAGCCAGGCATCTGCTAATAAGAACAAGGGATTAGGTACTTCAGGGTTTTTTTTAAATCTGGGGATAACCATAAATTATGACAAGTCTCACCTACAGCCAGCTCAAATTTTGGAATATATAGGAGCAGTTTTAACACATCAGTGAGAAATTCTCTTCCTCTGTCAAGAGTGCAGACTGTCAGATTCCAAGTCAAGAGAATAATTTGCAGTACCAACGTTTCAGCCCAGTTGATCCTTCAAACTTGGGGTCAATGTCAGCTGCCATAATCTTAGTTCCTCTAGCAAGATTTCGTATGATAATTCTTCAGTGGATGCCAGAAACACAATGGCCCATTTTTTGCCAGTGCAACACAAATAAGAATCACTCAGGCATGCAAGGGATACCTCTGGTGGTGGATTCATTTGGTTCAAGTTCTGCAAGGCCGTCCTCTCATTCTGCCTTAGCCCAAGGCCATAGTGACCATGGGCACTTCCCAGATTGAGTGGGGGGGCACTTTCTGCAGAGAAGGGTCCAAGGCACTTGGTTCACCGAAGAGACCAACGTGCATATCAATTTCCTAGAGATGAGAGTAGTGCTTTTAGCATTGCATGCCTTCCAGGACTCTCTCCATTTAGGGACAATTGCAATTCAAACAGACAATATGTCAGTGGTTTGGTACATCAACAAACAAGATGGGACCAGATCTTGCCCCTTGTGTCGAGATGCACTCAGAGTGTGGCAGTAGGTTATCTCATTTAACTGCTTTCTCATAGCAATGCACAGTCCAGGGAAGTCCAACATGATAGTAGACAAATTGAGCAGATCCATTCAGTCCAACGTGATAGTAGACTAATTGAGCAGATCCATTCTTCTATGTCACGAGTGGTCTCTCAACATGAAAGTGGCAGAAATGATTTTCCACTGATGGGGCCAGCCTTGTTGAGATCTTTTTGCTTTTCCCCTAAACAACATATAGCAGCAGCAGCTACTTTGCCCTAATCCCCCCTCAGGGGGAATCACCAAGGGATGTTCTATTTCATGACTGGCTCCCCGGTCTACTTTATGCTAACCCACCAATTCCTGTAATTATGAAATTCCTGGAGAAAGCCACCAGGTTGAAGACCAAAGTCATCCTCATTGCACCTTACTGGCCTCATCAGATTTGGTTCCCCTTCCTGTGGCCTCATTTTCTTTGCCAACCTTGGATTCTGGATCTGATTTCAGAACTCCTGTCACATCTGACATTTATGGTCCATCCAGATATCGCAAACCTCAAGCTAGCAGCATGGTTTCTCCAAGTCCGCTTATGGCCACCAGACAACTGTTGCTGTCTTCCCTTGTCCATAATATCCTTTTATCTTCCCAGAAACCTTCAACAAGAAAGCTTTATACAAGTAAATGGAAAGGGTTTGTTTACTGGGCACAGCAAAAATGTATTGATCCCTTTTCAGCTCCTGTACATAGCATACTTGAATTTTTAGCTTTGCTCTTTAAAAAAGGGGCAAGCTCCTCTACCATTAAGTTTCAATTGGCAGCCATATCTAATTTTCATAGTGGATTTGAAAAATTCTTCTGTGGCCTCTTCTACACTTTGTAAAGCATTCTTGAGAGGCACTCTTCTATTGAGACCCCCCCCCCCCGTACAAAGATCCTACTCCACCATGGGATTTGAACTTAGTACTGCAGGCCTTTATCCATTCCCCCTTTGAACTTGCAGCTAAATGTGATCTTAAGTTCCTGACTTGGAAAACTGTCCTTCTAGTGAACATTACCTCAGCCAGAAGAATTTCAGAACTTCAAACTTTGTCATTGAAACCTCTCTACTTGATTTTTCACAAAGATAGAGCTACATTACATACCAAAGTGTTTTTCCTTCCCAAGATGGTATCAGAATTCAATATCAATCAATCCATTAATTTGCCAGTATTCTTTCCTAAATTTACAAACAAAGTTGAATATATGTTGCATTTATTGGATGTTCACAGACAATTTTTACTTACATAGGACAAAAGAAATCAGGAAAACAGACCGATTATTTGTTTCCTTTGCAGATTTGAAATTGGGTAAGCCAATTGCAAAAGTAACTCCAGCCAGATGGCTGACTGATTGTATTTCTTTTATCTATAACAAATCTATAACAAATCTGGTCTAACTTTAACTACGTCCAAACAGCACACCTCACACGTACAGCATGCTCGGCCAAACCAAATCAAGAAGAAACACTAGAGGCCAGCATGAGTAGTTCCATGACTTTATTGGTATTTTTATAATAATGTCCTTGTGCAGTTTATTATAAAAATACCAATAAAGTCATGGAACTACTCATGCTGGCCTCTAGTGTTTCTTCTAACTTTAACTACACCTCTAAGACCCAATTCCACCAAGTCCATGGCAACTTCTTCAGTGTTTCTATCCAGGGCTTCCATTCACTACATATGTGCAGCTGCAACTTGGTTAAATCCTCATACCTTTATCACTCATTACAAACTGGATCTGGTCTCAAGGGGTAGAGCAGCCTTTGGCTCAACTGTGCTCAGGAACATCCTTCCTTAGAGTCCACCTAGGATTTTAGCTAACCGGGGACTCTGTCCCAACAGTTGATGATAGAATGAAAATTGACAACATCAGATAAAGAAGCTATGTATTCACCATAACTGTGTTGTCCATTTTCATACTTTTTCAACTTCCCACCCACTGACCCCCAACACTTGTTTCAACAAACTACTGGAAGAACAAGATATTGTAAAGACACCACCATCCTTTATAATTGAGCTCCAGATATAGTTCCTTATGTAGGACATATACAAACTTATGTGACTTTATGTATGCAAATTGGCAGATACCATTTCAGGTAAATCAACAGACAAAAGATCTGGGGTATAGTAGGGGTTGGTGCATTATGGGTAAGGGAGAAGCCAGAGAGCTTTTTGTTTACTACCACGTTAGTAATGGCTGAGTTGGATCCAAGATTTGGATCCGAGCCCAACAGTTGAGAAAGAATGAAAATGGACAACACAGATGGAACGTTATGGTGAGTACATAACTTCTTTATATGCAACCATCAGTGACAGGATCCTTGATTATGAAATCTGCATCTTGTTAGAACTCCAAGAAACAATAAAGAAGTAATGTTCTTCACAGTGATCTGAATGATTCCTTTCACCAAGAAATGTTGTTCTTAATACTGTTTATTCCATTTTTCGTTTGTTAACCAGTTAAGTGAACTAACTTTTCTCAAGTTCTCTGACACTTTTCAGCTATTGCCTAAACCACAAAGGGTAAGAGTAAATACAATATATATATATATATATATATATATATATATATATATATATATATATATATATATATATATATATATAGTGTGTGTGTGTGTGTACGTTAGTGTAGTACATTCATAGGAGGTGAGATGAAATGGGAGCACCTGAAGAAAACCTAGACAGATATGGAGACAACATCTAAACTCAGCACAATGACAGGAGATCAGGACAGAATTCCAGAGTCTGGAGTTCAGAAACAAGAGGCCATGCCACTAAACTACAATGTAGCCTTCAAGGAAATCATACTACACTGGCTGAGAATTTAACCCGAGTATCCTACGTTTGAGTTAAGAATGTTAAACATGAACCACCAATGCTGCTTTGGCTGCACCATATTGGCTTTGAATTTTGTTTTCTTAGTCAGTTTACTAAGATTGTGTAGAAGCAAAAGTCAAGTGAAAGGAAACACCTGACACATAGAAATACAATCCAAACAGACTTTAATAAATTCAAATCACAAGGTCACAAAGCTTTCAGACTTGTTTGGATTTTATTTCTGTGTGTCAGGTGTTTCCTTTCACTGGACGTTTGCTTCTGTTTGGACTTTTAGTTGTTTCAGTGAAGGTTTACCTTAGTGCTGATCTTTTCTTGTACTTTGCTAAGATTGTATCTCACTGACACTAACCATGAAAGCTAAATCTTAAACACAGCTTTCATTGCCATGCTCTCTCTTACTTGGCGGTCATGTAGCCTTGCCATTAGAATATATATGATTGGGAGGGCAAGGCCTTCCAAAATGGAGGAATGCATGACATTGAAATCCAAGTCTGGGGTATAGCTTTTGGTCTTAGCCTGAATGAGATTTTTGTGCTTGGAAATACTGAAGAAACAATTACTGTACATCCGGATGAATGCTGTGACCTTAACTGTTAATATTCACATATAATGTAAGTTATTTTCTAAAATGTGTGCTGCTTAAAGTAATTATTTCATCTATTCCACAAATCTTTCTGTAATTACTAATTGTTCAAGGTGAGTTTATTTCTCTGTACATACAAGGTGACAGAGTTCTAATGGAAAAAGTGACTAAACAGGGTTGTGATATAGATGATCATTGTATTGATCACTGCTGCAGTGGCCATAGCTATGTTTTATATCCTGCTAAGGGTATAACAGCCAGACAGCTTCCAATGCTTCAAGGGCACCTTATGCACCGCAAGCTATTAGTTTGCTTGAGCTGAGCTGAAGAAAGAGTGATTTGGGAACTGAGCTCTTCAGAGCTTTCCTGCTGCCAATGAGTGCTTATCTTGCAGGTTTTTGAGGATTAGTGGTTGGAGGGGAAAAACTACCACTTGTTATTTTTTTATTATAAGTGTTTTTTTTTCTGTGAAATTAGCTATTTTATGCTAGGAAAAGTATATTTATAGACTGTCATGTTACTTTTTACTCTGTGGAAAAAAGTTGTTAAAACTAATTTAAAACTATTTTTTCTTTTTTCTTTTTATAATAACACCTTTATTGAATTATTCCTTGTGATATAGGCAAACTTACATTTATATAAAAGTAATTAAACCATATTAACAAGTTCACATTTACAAACATCACATATTTTGTTTACACAATACAATCAATCCAACATTACATAAATTGTTCAGATCTTGCCCTCTCTTAAACCTCACTTTTCTTCCAAAACATTTTTCTGCAGGTATTGTTCTCACAATTTCCATTTTTTTTCCTGTGTAATTTACTCCTACCCCATTTTTAAAGTCCCTCCTTCCTGTTCTTTTATCTCTGTTACAATATTCACTACTTCAGGTATGGTTGGTTTAGACTTTGATTTCCATTTTCTATCAATTGTTTTTTTTTTGCAGCCACCAGAATTAAACTTAACAAGGCATTACTATGTCTAGGCAATTCAGATCTTGTTTGTATCCCAGCTTAAAAAAAAAATTCCAAAACTACTTTTTCCTTGGTAAATGTTGTGCTGTTTTTTGGGGGGAGGAGTGTTTAAAGTGAGCCAGTCTGGTTGAGATGGGTATCCTGAGAAAGGTCTACTTCATACCATTGAACCCGCACATTATCGAATCCACATCGTCGAAACAAAATCAACAAAAACTCACTTCAGCGAAAGACTAGATCAGTATAAGGGTACCTTCCTCCTTATGCCTCCTGTTAAGGATCCCACTCCCCTTTGGGATCTTACCATGCTTTTACAGGCTTTGACTCAGACCCCCTATGAACTGGCAGCCAAAGTGGACTTAAAATAAATTCTTTACTCTTATCTTGGAAAACCATTTTTCTTATTGTCATTACTTCAGCCAGATGAGTATCTGAACTCCAGGCCCTGTCTCCTCAATCCCCATACCTGATTCTTTTATAGAGATAAAGTTTCCTTGTGAACCAATCACTCCTTTTTGCCAAAGGTGACTTTAGAAGCAGTAGTTAACCAAACCATTAACTTGCTAGTTTTGTTTCCCAAACAAGGGGGACTACATGTTTCACTTGTTGGATATACACAGATATCTCAGATTTTGTCTACACAGAATAAAATCCCTCAGGAAATCTGACCAGCTTTTCCTTTCATTTTCAAAGGCAAAGTTGGGAAAGCCAATGTCAAAAATAACTTTAGCCATGTGTCTCATTGATTGTATATCTTATGTCTACAAAGATAAAGGAGTGATTCTGCTGAGGTCTTCAGGGACACATTCAACAAGATCTATTTCCACTTCCTCTGCATTCTTATCTAGAGCTTCAGTAGAGATCTGTGTTGCTGACACTTAGTCTAACACCCATACATTTATAGCTCATTACAAAATGGGTATCTTCTCCTGGGATAGGGCAGCATTTGTCGCTGTTCTCTGAAGTGTCTTTCCATGATGACCACCCTCAGTTTGAAACAGTTGGTGATTTTTTCCAGAGTGGAGGAACAGACTGAAAAGACAACATCAGATACAAAAGTTATGTACTCACCATAGCGATGCATCTGTTTTGCCTGTTTCCGTCCTTCCTCAACCTCCCTTCCTCCATCCTCCCTTCCATATAATGGAAGATATTTATATATACTCTTCTGGTATGATCTGTGGGGTATACCCTTAAGATCCCTCCCCCACCTCAGCTCCAGATCTGACTATCTGTTTACTGTTTTTATATCACTTTCTACTTTGTGATGTTTTGGCTTTATATTGGATACTATGTGGTTAAGCCGTAATATTTTAGGTCTGAGGGCAAACTTGATCTGAGGTAATATTAGGTTTGGAGGAGATTATGGGTAGGGGAAGGAGCCTGAGCTATGGAGCCTAAGTCTGTAAAAAGAGGTCAAAGTTAGATCTGAGGTCGGATCTGAAACCCATGAGTTGAGGAAAAATAGAAACAGACAACACCAATGCATTGTTATGATGAGTACATAATTTTATTCTTAGATTCCAAACTTTGCAACAGCATACAACTCTGCACTGTCAGCCAGTAACATCTTCGAATAAAATAAAAATATAAGGACCGATCACAGAGTTAAAAATATGGTGCCCTCTTAGTCTAGTCTTAGCAATACCACACCCCCAGTTACAGCCACTTTATTGTATAAAAGACAAAAAAATAAATACAACTGGCTAGCAGAGAGAGAGAGAGAAGAGATTTTTAATTTATTATAGCTTAAAACATGCAAAAGAAACACACACACACACACACACACACACACACACACACACACACACACACACACACACACGCACACGCACATGCACACACACACACACACACACACACACACACACACACACACACACACACACACACTCACACTCACAAACAAAAAATATTGCAAAGCTGAAGTGTACATTAGTACCTTTATGAAGAATCAGTCTACATCTGCACTTATTTTATTTTATTAAAACAGCATGAAGAAGGAAATGATACAGTGATTTGATTATATATGAGTGAGTTTAGGAGCAGTGGTCTCCCTGTTTTTTCATGTTAGTAATGCATCTAAGAGCATCTGCTGCTGCCATACCAAGCTAGAGCAAGTTTTGATTTCATTCACTCTTTTTGACTGCACACAGCTGATCATTGGCTGCAGCCAGGACTTCTCATCCATCAGGTCTACCAAACATGCATTTGTGTCCCCAGGGCTTAGACTCACCCATACTCACTGGTGGTGAGGTGATTGAAGTACATGGGGCAGTGTCACACTGCTGACAGAAAGTTGTTTTTGTTGTGTCTTTCGGCTTTTCCCAGTTAGGGGTCGCCACAGCGGAACTCCGGTCCGCTAATGATTGGCAGTAGATTTTTACGTTCCGAGTTGCCAGCTGTGTCATACAACCTTCAATGAAGGTACGCCCATTCATGCATGTCTCCACACAGAAGACGCTCTAGCTGAGAATCGAACAGGACAACTTCTGCTGATAGAAAGTGTTTTCACCTAATTTCTCACCTCTTCTGTGCTTTCTTTCCATCCTCAGAGGAGGCATACAATGGGATCTGCATCATTTCCTCCATGTTCAGCTCAGCTTGAGCTTTGTCGTTCTACAGTACAACACTGTCCCCCACTTGAGTCCCCATTTTCCACCAGGCATCAAGCTTGATGGTGCATCTGAGTGTATCCCTCTTGTCAGTATCATACAGCCTACTGAGCGCATCAACCGACCCTACCCTCTCTGATTTGTTGCACATCTGCAAGTCCAATGGTGGATTAAACATCCATTCAAGCAATCTTAATCTCTTATGCAACATAAATGGAGCCCTTTGGAGGAACAGACATGTAGCTCAGAGAATGTGAGATCTTTAGAATTGTCTTTCTCTCCACATAAAGCAAAGTACTTCTCTTACTCTATTCAAATATAACCTGGATGAATGGATAGGCAACTGCAAATTCATCCTTGGTTTAGCCCAGCTCTGGGTTATTTGTACTTAAATCACAAGGGCTAAAAAGTTCATAGAAATGCAGGTCTAGGCTTTTAAAGATCCTCATGGATCAGTAGCCTAGTAAGTACCTATGAAAGCACTGGTTGAACAATAGAAAACAAGTCAAGATGAGAGGTTGCCTGTTTGTCTGAGGCTCTGTATTGAGATAATTTCTTTTTGGACTATTCTTCTTAGATATAACAGTGACATTTGAGGCTATGGATTGTTAAATAGGCTGATGACTGAAGAATGAAAAAGATATTACCTCACTAAAAGAAGCTAAACTTCTCCAAGATGGTCTGGTAGAAATTTCCTCTCCTTTAATTTTAATAAATATAGCAACATGAGACTTGACAGCAAAGGCATAAATCATGGCTGCAGAATTAATGTACAAATTATGAAAACTGACAACCTTCAGTAATGATTAAGGAAAACGTAGTAAACAATCATTTAAAGTTTGAGTAATGTGTATCTACATAATTTGGGAAAACATATTTTATATCCTAGCCAATGATAAAAGGTCATGTCTAGTCAATTCAGGGACATCATTGCACCTCTTTATACCACTAGACCCGACCCATTATTGAATATCACATTGTATTTTCTAGCCCTAGAATGAGCCACCTGAAATAACTTGAAAAGGTACAACAGTATCTTACTAGAAAAGTTATAAAGCTGTTTAACAATTCGGTTTGACTTTTGGAGCTGTCATTATATTCTGTCTTTTACATGCTAGTTAGAGGCAACCTATGCCTGCCCTATAAAGCAGTGTCTGATTGGGTTCTGTTTGAAAATATATATCCTGGAACTCACTCACGTCTGGGGAGCAACCATTAGAATAGGGAACGTGATATTAAATATATATATTGCAATAATAGAGAAATGTTGCAGATAAGTACACAGTGCCTTTTTTTTAAATTATGGAACAAGCTTCCACATGCTATCAAGTGAACTGAGTCATTCATACAGAAGTGTACTTATAAATCTTAAAAGAAAACCCTGCTGACAGAACAGCAGAAGTAATGTCACCTGCCAGCACTTTAGTGCTTGCAAAAATAAATTGTCAGCTACACAAAGAAGTCAACTTTTGCAGAGAAATTAAAAAATATATTTATTTTATTTAAATTTATTTATTTATTTTATTTTTTGTAGGATCAGTCCCCCATATATCTACCTTATGGAAGGCTATGATCCCTACAACCCCTGCTACTTATATATACCAACTCCAAGATCATACAATGGGGAAGAGCCCCTAATCCCCACTGTGCATTGAGTCTGCACTAAATCTGATCCCATAATGTTCAAAAGTTGACAGATTATGGAGCAAGTGAATTTGTCACTCAGCTCACAATTCAGACAAAGAAACATTGAACAAATCAAAAAGTTTCAGGAACAGCTTCTTCCCTAATGTCATCAGGCTGCTGAACTCTAGTAACAACTATGCTCCATGATGGCCATCTGGGTCAGTAGAAAATGTTGTAGCTTGTGTTATATTGTGCATTAACCTGGTAACCACTCTCATCTAATACTTAGTGCAATATTCACCACGACTGTTAACTTATAGGCCATTTAGAGCAGTAGCAATGCAATAAAATATCTCTTCTTTCAGTGCAGTACGTTACGAAGTCTCATGCAAGTAAGTGTTCACTGAGAAAAGTGTTAAAAATGTGTTTCCAGTTATGTGCAGAATTTGTCTGTCTACCTGCATGTCTATGATGTAATAGCTAGGTGTTATATAGGGAAAGTAGGAAATATCTTCATGGGGGTAACAGTGATCAACTTCTTGAAGGCCAGTAAGTCTGAATCTTGACTAACAACCACTGGGACCTTTATAAGCCTAGCCATACATCCCAAAATTTTCCTGTAAGTTTTTGCACCATAGAGGTTATTTTAAGGTTTATGTATATGCTAGGATATGATTTACAGACTGCCTCTGTCCATTAGAGACATAGATGCTAGAACTTGGGTGAATTTCCAATTTTCCATCCATTGGTCCAGGTTATGCTTGAGTAGGGTTAGTGAAGAACTCTGCTTCACATGGATGGAAAGCCTTTCCAGAGGAGGGGAATTCTCTGAGACACATACCTGCCCTTCCAACATGTCCCTATTATGTCACAAGGCAGACTTCAAGTTCTTAAATCAAGTAGTTCAGATGCTACTGGTTTTGCAGATATGCAAAAGGTCCATCAGCGCAGAATCCAAAAATGTCGTGTATGCCAGGCACAGATTGCCTCTGAACAGTTTGTAGGAGGCTGATCATAGAGATAGGGTTTTGACGCCATCTGCATAGAACATGTTGTTTATATCCTGTATTCTTTGTGAAGAACCTGATTGGACATGTCAGTTGCTGCATGTGGCTGGTGAGATACCTACTGAAAGGGGCATTGTACTCAATGATGAGTCTGATGAGGGACGTCATGCTGTTACTGTAACACAGAATCATACCTCTCAGCCTGCAGACATCAAAAATCTGGACAACGGCTCTTAAAAAGTAGGCACATCTGGCCAAAAATCTGGACAACTAATTTGCATGTCATTTGCATATCAAATCACTCCTCCATTTCCAGTAAGATTACTGAGTATCTCCATTTATAAACACAAGTTTAAAAAAATAAGAGTGACAGAATGATGCAAAATAAAAAGATTGACGCACTCACTGTTCCAAAAAGACTTTCCTTGCAGATAGTTTACTTTATAAAATTAACTGTGAAATCACGCACCAAATGGAAAGGGGAATTCCTCATATTGAAATCAATATGTAATTCTCATAAAACTGTGCAGTCTTGCAAAGCTGACTGTTACACAGGTGGACAGTTTAGAAACGTTGCTATAAACGGGTTATTGAGGAAGAAATACTATAGCAATGGAGTACTGTTGCATAATTCCTAGACTTTTTCCTTATGTCTCCCTCAAATCAAAATCGACTCTGTAGCCTCAGTAAAGTCAGTAACAGTTAGGAACTATTCCAAGCAAAACACCTTTTATTAATTGATAAAATGAAATTTAGATTCACCACCAAGGCCTGAGTGCTCGTTATTCTCTTTAATAAACCAAAAAACAATGTAAGAAAGATGATAAAAATGGCCGTTCCTTCACAAACGATAAGCACTTTCAAATAATCTTCTTCAGATCGTAGAGAACCTGGGGATTTCTATGCCATATATAGTCAATGTAATTAGAGTAAACTATCCACAGTTATGAAAGTAGCAGTTATTCTATTCCATTTTTCATATTTTTTTATTATTTGTCCGATAGCATGCTTTGAAAAAGGCATGCCTCTCAGTTCGTCAAATAGCAGATCTCAATATCAAACACACCTTCTTTCTTAGCCATCCTATTCCTTCTAGCCTTCAGAATCGGTCTAAGTGGAACTATGAGATTTAGACCTGGCGGACGATCCACCTGTAAGTTAACTATCCACTTCACTTCCCATTGTTCTGCTAAATTAGTACTGTCCCCTTTCTTTTGGGTAACATGAATTATCTCTAATGCTTTAAACACGAAAAAATGTGTAACATTCTGTATAATGTGAGTTGCCAAGGTATTATGTTCGTCCTTGTTACGTATATCTCGGACATGTCTTTGAATCCTTTGTTTGAACATTTGATTAGTTTTGCCAACATAGAAGGCAGAGCAGGATGTGCAGGTAGCTAGGTAAACAATATGGGGTGTAGTGCATGTGGCAGTACAATTAATTCTATGTATATAACCTGTAGTGGGATGAATAAACTCACTTTTACAGTCAATAAGATGACAAATTGTGCATTTACCACAACTCATAGTGCCTTTTTGTGTGTAATCGTATGTTCTTGTAACGTCGTCTTTATTGCAAGGCAATCTTTTCAGGTTTCTCTTGTTTTCATAGGCAAAACTTGGTGTTTCCCCCACTATTTCATGGAGTTTCACATCCCGTGTTAGTATCGGCCAATACTTCCTGATTACATTATTGATTTCCTTATTGTCAGTCGCATAAGTAAGAAGAATTCTTGTTTTTTCAAACCCTTTTTATGAAGTTGGATTTGTACTCATATATTGGATCTATAATAAGGTGTTCCTTTACCATTTCTTAATTCAGGCCTGTCTTTCATAGATAAATGTAGGTCATGGCTTGAATAACCTCTTTGCTGCAGACATTCATTTAGCTTGTTGGTTTCTTTATTAAAAACCTCTTCCTGAGTACATAATCTAGAAATATGAGTAGCTTCATTATGCAATGTGTTTTTCATTATATGGCGAGGATGCACACTGTTTTTGTGGAGATAATGATTTCTCCAAGTTGTTTTTGTAAATATGCTTGTTTCTATAGTGCCATTTTCAGTTAAATAAATATTGACATCAAGGAATTCCACATGTGTCTGAGACCATTGGCCAGTAAATGTTAAAAAAATTAGCAGTCTGGTTCATGTAGCTCAGTAAATTTGTTAGCTCACTTTCTTCACCTTGCCATAATATAAACAGGTCATCCACAAAACCTCCATAAAATAAAATATTATTTCTCCAAGGATTTTGTTCAGAGAAGATATTCTGAGTTTCCCATTTATTAAGGACGAGATTTGAATATGTGTTTGCACAGGGGGTGCCCATTGCTCCCCCCCCCATTTCTACCAAAATAACTCATCTCCATATAAAAATATGCTCGTCCCAAGTATCAGGTCAAGTAATTCACACACTTGGTATGCTTTGTGGTCAGATATCTCTTTTGTCACTATGGATCTAATAGCTTCAATACCATAACCATTTGGGATTGAGGTAAAAAGGCTATTTATGTCCATGGTTGTCAACCAGAGGCTAGATGTTTCTGTCACTGTATTCATAGTGCTTTGTAGTTTGATTAAAAATTCACCTGTATCACGTAAAATCGTGTTAAAGTTCAATAGTAGGTTTTTTAACTCTGATTCCACATACATGGATAAAGTTTCTGTTATCCATCCTTGTCCCATTACAATGGGTCGTAATGGTGGGTTAGATAAACTATTATGTAATTTTGAGAGCCAGCTTATGGTTGGAATCATAGGGTGAGGTGTATCAAAAAAATCCATTAATGTTTGATTGATAGTATTGTCCAATAACATCTCTTGCAAATTATTATGGACTTTTTTGACCAATTTATCAAATTTTACATGACTTATTCGCTCATAGGTTTTCTCATCTTTTAACATTCTTATCATATCATTCTTGTACCATATAGTATCTAGGACTACGATAGCACCTCCTTTGTCAGCAGGTTTCAAGACAATGTTAGTGTCTTTCTGAAGTTTTAAGAGTGCCTCTTTTTCTTCTTTAGATACATTTGAGTAGGTTTTAATCTGATGTTTGCCTTGTCTAATTTTTTGTACTTCATCCTCACACATACGTATGAATAAATCCACAGTTGGATGGTTAGTGGGAACAAAAGTGCTTGGTTTCTTTAAAGTATATGCCTCAGTTCTTTTACTGCCATAGATGCTCTTTAATGTTACGTTCCGATCAAAACATTTCAGTTCGGTCACAAACTCACTTAGGTCTGACGAAAGTGATGATATAAAAGATAAGCCTTTTTCCAATAAGCAAACTTGTTCTTCGTCTAGGTCTCTTTGTGATAAATTCACCACTAATGATTCTCTTCCATTTATATGAATTTCTTTCTTTTCCTGTCCTGACTCAGATCTCTTGATTGTCTCTTCCAATTCTGTTTTAAAAAAAACAGCAATTTTTGTGTAAACATAGCATATGAGCTGCTTTCTTTAGGTCTAGTGCCTGTTTCTTTATAAAAAACAACGTAAAAAAGATGATAAAAATGGACGTCCCTTTATTCATCCCACTACAGGTTATATACATAGAATTAATTTTACTGCCACATGCACTACACCCTATATTGTCTACCCAAATGATAACAAATGATGAAAACTGGAATAGAATCACTGTTACTTTCACAACTGTGGATAGTTTACTCTAATTACATTGACTATATATGGCATAGAAGTCCCCAGGTTCTCTACGATCTGAAGAAGATTATTTGAAAGCGCTTATTGTTTGTGAAGGGACGTCCATTTTTATCATCTTTTTTACGTTGTTTTTTGGCTTATTAAAGAGAAGAACGAGCATTCAGGCCTTGGTGGTGAATCTAAATCTCATTTTATCTTTGCCCTATTTGTTTATGATTCACCTTTGTTAGAGAATAGGTATTTGATTTTATATTTTATTAACTAATGGTTTGTCAAAATTTGGTGCCACTCTAAATCCTGAGAACATAGCAGCCTACACTGAATTGCGCTCAGAAACTCTGTACAACTATATCAGTAGCTGCTGTACCTACTAGAAGTAAGCCCAGAACTTGCCCCAGAGACAGATGGCCCTGTTGACATCCCAAATTAAACAGAATATACACCAAAAGGAAAAACTATGTCAGAAAGCAGGTAGGGTAATTCCCATAAAGATAAAAACTCTTTCATCAAACTATATAAGCAACTAAGAGGGTTAATCAGCTTAAACAAAGCCAGCTTTGAAGTTAAGATAGCTTCTGATGAAAGATAACCACAAGGCGTTTATCAGCTATGTCAGAAACCTCAAGGGCAACACACAGCACTGTGCTGAACTGTTGGTTAATGGTGCCAAATTCACCTGGCCTGGTGACATCGAGAACCTGTTAGTGGACAAATTCAGCTCTAGCTTTACCCCGTCTAACCCTGTAACCCTTCCCCAAGAAATGTCCTGGGAGCATGTACAGTCTGCGCTCGCTAAAACCAAGAACACAGCCTCAGTGGGCCACGATACATCCTGGGATGCCTCCTGAACAGACTAAAATATGACTTATCAGGACCCTTGGCGTCATTTTTAAACAATTGTCTTAAAACAGGCTGTATGACACCCGAATAGAGAACTGTGACAGTCATCCCTCCTTCATAAGAGATGAACAGATGCTGGAAATTACAGACCCGTTGGTGTGACTAGCCTTATTTAAAAAGCCATGGAAATTATCACCCTGAATTCATCTCAGCATGGCTTTGTCAAAGGAAAGTCATACTTACTGAATCTGGTGGATTTATCTGAAAAGGTCAAAAAAGTAGTTAATGAGGGGAAAGGGGTGCATACTGCCTACCTAGATCTGGTTAAAGCATTTGATACAACACCCCACTTGGGTATTGTTAACAAACAAACAAAACTAGGCATAAACCTCTTTATAACACCCTGGATAGATAGCTGGCTCATGGATAGGACCCAAGAGGTTAGGATCAGTGAGGCCAACTCTACAAAAAAGGCAGTCTGCAAGTGGAGTCCCTCAGGGCTGCATGATGGGCCTGCTCCTCTTTGGCATCTACTTCTTGGAGGTCAAAGCCAAAGATCTCTGGCTGACCTAATTCACAGATGATTGCTAACTGGGAACAGTCATTGAATCCTCCCAAGATAAGAACACCCTTCACAAAGATCTACCAAAGATAAACAATTGGTGCCAAAGCCACAGCTTAAAACTGAATATCAAGAAATGCATTATAGTACCTTTTGGGAAGTCAGCCTCCCCAGGTAACTACTTCATCAATAAAACACCCCTAAAAGCTGATTCACTAGTCAGGGATCTGTGAACTTGTGTAAACAGTAACCTAGCCTTCGACCAACATTTGTTCAAAGTAGTATGAAAATCCTTCTATGCTGCTCAACTTATAACTTAGGGCATTGCATCTAGGTCCAGAGAGGACATCGTACCACTGTACTTGGCCCTCATCAGACCCATCACAGAGGATCCTGCCTCTTTCACTATGCACCTGACCAGAAGCATGCAATAAATGGAATGATTACAAAGGTTCCTTACAAAAATAATACAGGGAGCAAACACAATGCCCTACGCTAATCACCAAAAGAGCCTGTTTCTTTGCTCAGTATCATACAGACTTTTGAGAGGTGATCTTTACCAGGTACAAGACATCCTTGGACCCTGTTTTAACGAGCCTTTTGCACATCCACGAAACAAGCAGCATCCAAACTGCTAAATGAAAAGACCTAAATTTTGCTTGAGACATAAATAAGACATATTGGAGAGACATATATTTTTTCTTAGAGAATTCCCAGTCTTTGGAACAGGCTCCCAATCCATTTGAGCAGAGTTCCTCCCTAACCCTATTTAAGCGAACTTGAACCACTACATGATTTATAGGAAATTCACCCCTGGTCTGGCATCTATCTCTGATGTACAGAAGCAGTCAGTAAACTCCCCCCTATAAAATCAAATTTGTGGATCATATTTGAGTTGCAGGTCTAGGTTTATAAGGACTCTAGTGGTCATTAACCTAGTATACACCTATGAATGCATGAGTAACTTGCTGGATCCTGGCCCCTTATAAGCAATGAACCATGATTTTCTCCTTGTTCAGCCTGGTTAGTAGGGCATCCATATGTCTCATAATGAAGTCTCCTATGATTAGAAGTTTGGGTGGTGTGTTGTCTAGCCTTATGGACATCGTAGTTGAGGCTGCCCGGGATATGGCTGTATATGTGGTATTGGGTATGTTTTTGATAGAGTGCTTTTGAGTTTGCTGAAAATAATTGATGTGGGCATATTGTCTGAATGGTCTTTGGAGTTTTGAAAGACTGTTTTTAGTGCTTCCCCATATGTTGTTCATTGTGTTGAGTGCATACTGTGTGTTGTGGGTGTAGTGTGTGTTTTATTGACAACCTGATTGTTATTTTGAGTTCTCGTATGTGGGAGTCTTGCCTTCAGTGATTATTTCTCTCACATACTGTACCATTTTCTGTAAAGATTACTTGGTTGTCAGTGACCATGAGACAACTGCTACATTGTCTCAAGATGCTCATATCCACCAAAAAGAGGATTGAGAAATTGGGAAATTGTATATCCATGGTGTCTGGTCCTTTTACGTGAACTAAAAGGATGTCATACAAGAAGAGTTATTAGTGGACTAGCTTGGGTGCTTTTGAGGCTAGATGCAAAAACAAGGCTGTGCAGGGACATGGCACAGGACTCCTCATCGCATAAACTAGTTGCTCTTTGCACAACTAAGTTACTGGGTACAGTTTCAGATGTAGTTTTATAGGGTAAACGTAGCTTCTAACTGCCTGCATCTATACAAGGCACTGCTAAATATCAACAGACCCTCTGGCCAATAAAACAACCACACTTTAAGCCTTCATGTGGGTTTCCTAACTCAGAACTGGCTACCCCCTACTGCCACTTGATGTGTAATCCTAAATTTCTTCATATAAAAACATACAAAGACTTGCTAAATGTGAAAAGCTAACAGCAGCCAATTCAGCAACTAGTTAAAACAACACTTTTACAGTAATTTTCAAGCACTTAATCCAGCAGCAAGGCCACTGGAAAACAAATGCACTTTGCAGTCGTAAAATGCAGATAACTGCAATAATTAATTCAAGAAAACAACAACAGTACACTTAAATAAATTAAAGAGGTGCAGTTTTTAAGTAGAAGTACTTAACTCAGCCTAGGTGACATTAGATGCTGTAAAAACACTCTAAGTGCACAGACAATGATGCCAAGCATTGCTGAGCTCTGTGGGAATGAGCCAAGAGCTGTGCAACTGTGTTAAATTTATAGGGGCTGGGGGCTGTGGCAGTCACAAGAATAAGGGAATAATGCAATGTAACTAGCAGAAAGGCACTGGAATGCAACTTTAAGGTGCAAATCATAAGAAGAATATGAGACTCTAGCAACAAAACTGGAATGTAAAGAGCTGTATAAGCACAGAAGCCCAAATCATGCAGCAAAAATTACAAAATAAATATGTTTCTTGTTAAAAAGGGCCAGGAATTGAATAATGTATGTAATGTTGCTTAAGTTATATGATATATAGCAATATATGTGAAGTATAATGTTTGTAAACGTGAACTTGCTAATGCAGTTTGATTGGTTTTATATACATGTAAATTTGCCTATGTCACAAGTGATAATTCAATAAAGAAAGGTGTTTAAAAAGGAAAAACAAAAATTCCTATAAACACCTGACTACATTAATAGATACAAAATGTTGCTATGGTAAGTATCTTTAAAGATGGATAAAGGCAGAAGCGGAAAAGTTCAGCAGTCAAGTACAAGCTGAAGTTGGCAGAGCATGCAAATATGATTCACTGATAGTTGGAGTGATGGAATGATAACATTGGGAATGGTGGTGGTCAACTGGTTATAACACGAAAACTGAAATAAAGGGGAGGGAGAACGCTTGATAGAATTTTGTAATGCAAATAAATTATTTCTTTCAAACACCGTTTTTTGCAAAGTAAGCAGTGATTGTACAAATGGACTTTACCAAGTGTCTATATAGAAATTAAACTTTGTGTGTGAAAGTAATATCAATAAAAAGTAAATCCTGAAAAAAATACTATTTTTGCAATCCCACTACAGTTTAAGGCACAAGACTAGGCAGAAATTTACTAGTAACACTGTTTATGGAAAAATGCATTAATAACTGACTAAATAAAGCCGAGATCTAACAGTAGTTCACAATTCAATCGCAAATGTGAATGAAACTATAAGACTAAGGTGCCAGAATGAGTTAAAAATACAAACAGCTAGCTTTTTCAAGTAATTATTTTTTATGGAGGTAGAAGAACAGTGCAATATATAAACAATACTTATATCTTGCAGTAATTAACAATCCTCCCAAAATTGCAAATTATGCTATAAGACTAAGGTCTCAGAACAAACGAAAATGCAAAAAGATAACTATTTTGGCTAAAACTCAGAAAAATGCACAAAAGTACAAATGTATCACCACATAGGTCACTGTAAGTGCAAGTGAAAATATTTAAGCAGAATTGAAATTTAAGTGTTCCAGTTCCCTTTTTGATGAAAACCTTGCTTCTAAGTTCATGTCTTACCTCACATCTGAGAATCTAGCTATAGAGGGATCTAATCAAATACAGCTAATAGCAGAGGTCTTTGTTATTAGGACCTATAGCAAGTCAAAGTTCTTTTAGTCTTTATGACTCTGAGCTGCAGGTCAGTGTCCCCAGATAGATGAATTTCATAAACTTTAGGTTTTATAATGGGGGCAAGAAAAAATGTAATTAGTGTACAACCAGTTAGAGCAGCAGGAAAAACAATACTTAAAGTATCAGTGGGGGCTGGGACATAGGTTCATAGGTGTTTACTAGGCTAGCCATGCATCCCAAATCTCTGACAAGTTCTGGCACCCTTGATAAGTGTAAGCAGGGGTTTGGGAGATGAAACATTCACAAGCAGGGGCCTGGGAGATGAACCATTTATAGACTGCCTGTGTTCATTAGAGATACGGGTGCCAAACCAGGGATGAATTGCTTGTTTCTTATCCAATTGTCCAAGTTACACTTGAATTGGGTTAGGAAGGACCACTGATTCACATGGATGGGGAGCCTGTTTCACACAAGTGGTAGTTTCTGTGATACATATCTGTCTTTCCAACAGGTCCTGTTTATATCACAGGAAAGGTTTCAGTCTTTAGAACCAGTAATTCTGGTGCTGTTTGTTTTGCAGATATGCAGGAGGTCCATCAGAGTGGGGCCTGACAATGCCTTTGCATGCCAGGCATAGATCCTGCTCAACAGGTGATAGAATACAGAGATAGGGCCTTGAGGCGGTCTGCATAGGACATGTTACTTGCACCCTGTATTCTTTTAGTGAGGAATCTCTGTGGATGTTCCAGCTGTTGAATATGCCTGGCTAGGTACATACCAAAGGGGGCATTGTACTCAATGATAGGACTAATGAATGACCAATGTAGTGGAACAATGACTTCTTTGAACCTAGATGCTATACCTTTGTTTATAAGGTGTGCAACATAGAATGATTTTCTCACTACTGCAGACACATTATGGTCAAAGGCTAGATTACTGTATATATGTGTGTCCAAGCTCCTGATTACTGGGTCATCTCTTAGGGGTGTGTTGTCAATATGCTAGTTACCAGAGATGGATGACTTTCTGAAGGATACTATAATGCATTTCTTGGCATTTAGTTTTAGTCCATGGCTCTGACATCAGTTGTTTGTCTGTGTTAGCCCTTCCTGGAGAACATTTGTGTCAGTGTGGGAATCAATGATCGCTCTTACTCATCTGCAGATTTAGAAAACCAGAGATGACTGACATTGGCCTTGACTTCAGAGAAGTAAATACTAAAAAGGAATGGCCCCAGGATCGATCCCTGTGGGACTGTGCCTATGATTTGCCTCTTTGTAGAGGTGGCCTCTCCAGTTCTAACTTCTCATCGCCTGTCTGTGAGCCAGTTGGCTAGCCATTGGGTGACATTAAGTGTTTGTACCTAACCTCTTGAGTTTGTCAATGAAGTCTGAGTGGGGTATTGTGTCATATGCCTTCATCAGGTCAAGGTAGGCAGTATGAACCACTTTGCTCTCATCTATTGCTTTGGTGACCTTCTCAAGGAAGTCTAGCAGGTTCAGTAGACATGACCTGCCCTTGACGAAATCAAACTGGGTTGAGTCCAATGACTGGAGGTTTACTATGTCATTACTGATCATTTCCATGATAATTCTTTCCATGGCTTTGCATGTGAGACTAGTAAGACTTATGCGTCTGTAGTTTCCAGGGTCTGTAGATGGCATAACTTTGTACAGAAGAATGACTATTGCTGTTTTCCATTCATGAGGCATTAAACTGTTTGGAGACTACAGTTAAACAGTGATTGCAGAGCGCCTAATAGGTCATGTTTCATGCTGTTTAGAAGGCATTCTAGGATATTGTCTGGGTGCATTGATGCAGTGTTCTTGGCCTTAGAGAGAGCATTAAGGACGTGTTCCCTAGTGACAGCAGGGGGAGTTATATTTGATGGTATTTCCTGTGGGAAAGTTGAGGGGAAGAGAGGGATAAAGCATGTACCACACAGTACAGCAAAATGTATCATGGGTAGCAGCAGCATACATGTTGTGGACAGTTCTAAAACAGCATGGTCAAGCAAGGAGCAAAATACAGAGTAATAAATGCATAATGACATAGAAATTATGAACAAGTGAGGTACATGCAGTATGCAAATGTAAAACTTAAAATGGTGGACCAATTCAGAAACATATAAAATGGACATGTTGCAGCAGCATGTACTTCTATTATCACCAAGATACTTAGTTCATAGGTTCATAGGATGATACTAGGCTATTGGCCATAGGCCCTTCTAAGCCTAGCCAAGAATTTAATCCATGTGTTCCCTCAGAGTCAGCACCTGTTTCCCCTGTTCAGCAGAGACACAGGTGGGATCCCAGGGGTTCATTTTCTGTTTCCCATCCAGTTGTCCAGGTTCCTCTTAAAGAAGGCTGGAGAGGTACTCTACCTGACATGGAGAGGGAGTCTAATTCCACAGATGAGGGAGTCTTTGGGGCACAAATCTATCCCGCCAAGTCCTATTAATGTCACAGACCAGGTTAAGGCCTTCCGTGTGAGTTGTGTGGGAGTTTGTCTTATGGATATGCAGCAACTCCATCAAGGCTGGGTCTGAAATGGGCTTGTATGCCAGATACAGGTCACCTCTGAGCAGTCTGTATGAGACTGAGTAAAGGGACATGGCTTTTAGCCTTACTGTATAGGATAGGTTTTTGAGACCCTGGATTTTCCTGGTCATGAACCTCTGTGGTCTCACCAGCTGCTGCATGTGCTTGGCAAGGTACATGCCAAAGGGGGCATTGCACTCAATAATGGGTCTGATAAGGGAGGAGTACAGAGATGTTATGACCTCCTTGTTCCTGGATGAAATGCCCTTATTTATGAGGTGGGCCATGCAGAAAGCCTTCCTTACAATGGAGTCAACGTGGTGGTCTAAAGTCAGGTTGCTATCAACCTGGGTGTCTAAGTCCCACAGAACTGATTGTCACATTGTCATTAATGTGATAATTAGTGAGGATGCATTTTCCCCAAAGGGGATACTGATACATTTCTTGGCATTGTGTACATCAGGGAAGCGATGCTAGAATTAGTACCCTCAGTAGCGCAGTAGTATGTATTATTGGCTGCCATCACAGGCAGTGCATGGAATGTTATACATTTCAGCCATCTGCACCACCAGAGGAAGTAAAGACAGCATCTGAAATAACCATCAGGTGAGAGACCAGATGACTATGGACCATTTCCATGTGACCATAGAAACTGTAAGTCACCTAGCTGAATTGTGTTGCCCAGAAGAAAAACTGACAGGAGATACATGATATACCCATTGCTCTGGATACAAAAGCAACTGTAGCTTTAACAATTTTAGGTACAAGGAAATGTCAACAACTTGCTGGGGGCAGGTTATGGATTTCACATGCACCAGCCTCATGAATCCTAAATTAGTTCCTCTTCATTATGGTACGCATGTAGGAGAACATGTCTGATTTCCCAGAACTGTAAAAGAGAACCAGTACCATGCATGCATTTTGCAATATACTATATTTTTCTGAGATCCTGGAAGCTGTAGTTTCTACAGACATTGCTGTTAAGGCCTCATCTGGTCAAAAAGATGCGTGATACATCAACAATGTGTTTGGGGTTGGGAGGGTGGCCTAATGGTTAAGGTGTTTGCCTTACAAACACAAGGTGCAGGGTTTGAGTCTCACAAAGGATAATTGGCTAGGCTTAAAATGGCTCACAAGGGCAGTTAGCTTAGTACTAATCTATGACTCTATGAATCTAAACAAGAAGATATTCTGTTTCCTGACCTTTCAGGTTGTCGGTAATGTCCAGAGCATTATTTATAATATGTCTGTTAGTCATCTGGTCAGTTCCCAAGATCCACATACTTGGCACATATCTAATCTATACCAAAGCTTCCTGTGACAGGATTTCCTACTGAGTCATGTGGTTGGTAAGGTCACATGCATACTAGGCACACAGTAGATACACAGGTATATACACATAGGTATCAAGCCAACACATAAAATGTTACAAGTTGTGTGTTCCAGGCAATGTCAGATATGACCTAGACTGATAGTGGATGACCCCTCCTCTACATCCACACCTCCCTAGGCCATGAAGGAAATGACCTGTAATGCAACATATGCAGAAAGGCAAAATATAGTGGAGCAGGTGTTCAGGCTATTGAAGGAATGCTTCCATTGCCTAGGAGGGATACTGCAATACAGTCCAGACATCTGCAGCAACATTTGTGCTTTGAGAGCCATGCTGCAAACCATGGCAATTTGCAAACAGATGAAGTAGCAGGTGAAAACCTTGGAAGGACATTCCATGCCCATTGTATCAGCAACATAAGGGGAGGTTAGAGTGTCTGGGAGGAACACAGATCAACAGTACCAGTGCTAAGAAAAAAAAAATGAGTGTAGTACATTTCAGCACTGGTTTAAATGTAGCATCTGGTCCACAGCTATGGGATCATGACACAGAAAACACAGAATAAAATTATGCATGCATCATTACACCCAAACTGTGCAGGGCAGTGCTTGGCCTAGCCATGGTGTACATCAGACATCGCCATACACAAGCAGGTTAAGAACAGAAAGGACACAGTATTCATCTCCTGCATGTTTTAGGGACAGAGTGAGAGGTGAGTGCAATACTATGAGCTGGGTTAGAATTATGGGAGGTGAATATGGTAACCCCATGGTGTGGGAGGTTGTGGGGAGTTAGGGACCACATCCTGAACTCTTGTGATCAAGCTGCCATTACTTGGCTATTGGCAGTGTCCAATATGTTGGTTTGTCGTGTAAGAGCATGATGTAGTCAGTGATAGGGAAGGGACAGAATTATAGGATTATGAGCATCCCCCCATGATAGATTGTACTGTGTGTTGATCCTTCAGACCACTCACTACGAATCAACTGGTCATAAACTGGTCATTGCTTATGACTGGGAGGGTCCGGCTATAAGCCCGCAGGTAACAGGGAAGCAACAGAACTATGGGATCATGCATGTGCAGTCTTATGAGGCATCCCAGGTATGGAGCCAGGACAGGACCACTGCCCACAAATGAGAATGGAAGGTTGCATGCTCACAGGTTACAGGGATGCTGTCTCACCAGTGGTCTATATAGTCTGACTTGGGTTGGGCTGTGGACAACCTCCCTACACCAGTACCATCATTTAGCCATGGAAGACTTAGCCTGTGGAAGCAGACTAGATGATTGTGACATTATGACTTATGGAGGCACAGATGGAGATATTTGTCACCAGTGATCACAGCAGCATTATGTGCTCCTTGTTACTATACTCCATGTCACTGCACAATTAGCAACCATCATGCTGCAACCTGTGGGGCATTCTTATCACCTCTACAATGTTGTGGGTAGAAGTTCATTGTACCTAGTCACTAATGTTCACATCTGATGGCTACTGCCAGGAGTTGAAGCTATATCGAGGATGGTTCTGGAATCACAGCAGTGACTAACTCCATATCTCTCCTCTGTAACAAGTTTGCGCACCTTAGAGGTGGCACTCGTTTTGATTACTGTGTGTGAAGGAAAACAATGAGAGACTCTCATGTAAAGGATGCCTGTTATGCCTTGGTGACACTGGTGTGTTCAGCCTGTACTTCTACAGTGGCCTCTGTATTAGTGGATGTGGGTGTCTCCTTTTTCTGTAGTACTGTAGGAAGTGCCACTTTGTCATCAGACTGTACCATTTGCATGTTACAGTCACTGTCACACTAGAACTACTGTCACCAGCATATGTTGATATATTATGTAGGGCTCTTTACCAATGGTATCTTTCAGATTAAGAACAAATAGGAGACAATTGTCTATCCACACACATATGCCGCTATAACTCCCTTTGGTATTGGCTGTACTGTACATTAAAATACTGCTTTAGCATATGTTGGTAAACACATCTTTTCATACAAGTTACAGATGGAGACCAGAGATGTCTAGAATAATAGATATATGGGCAGGCTCTATTCAGTAAATCCCTTCAAACAAGCAGCAGAGTATGTTATACTGTAACATAACAGATATTACTAAACTTTTAAACAGAAACAAATAAAGCCAGATACAGAACTTGGATGTAGTTCACAGTTTTAATTAAGCGCTTTTCGTCTAACTTGATAGTTAGACTTCTTCAGACAAAACACCATTCAAAAATTCAACTTAAGTACACTCATTAATTACAGTCATGTGAGGGCAAGAACCCAAAATTTAAAAGGGCATGACTTTTAAAATAAGTAATGTTAAAAAGGCAACAGTTCAAAATAGAGCAGCATTATTTCAAATTAAAATATATATACTAATTCAAATAACACCTTAAATAATTTCCTATACATAACCACATAAAAATAAAATAGAAAAAAATAACATTTATATTAATTATATATACACACACGTGTTATGTCTATCTGAAAGTTTAAACTTGAAACTAAATTTGTTCATATTAACACTCATATACACAAACCTATAAATAATGAAAAAATATATATAAAAATCTAAATATAAATATGCACATAAATACATATCTGTCTAAATATCAATATAAATTTCATCTAAACATATTAACAGACCTGGCGGTGACATTGGTAGTAATTCTAGTCAAAGAAACAATGTTTCAAAAACAGTAGCAAACACTAACATTAACGCTGACCTTGCCAATACTAACGGGCAAGTTCCGCATTTGGTGGGGCAGCAATATCCTATTGGTTTTGTTGAGCTCCCCACATTACAAGACTGGCTTGTTACACCTTTAGGTTTGTCAGCGAACAATAATACTCAAGAAAGGGGAAACTCGGCTGTAATTGTTGCTACGCTTCCAGTTCAATTAAATGAACTGGATAGAAAATTATTGAAATTTAAAAAGCTGAACCTGGAAACTGAGTATTTTAACATTTGCATACAAGAGAATATAGTCCCCAAAGGACTTTGCTTTTGGCAATATCCGACAGGATTAATTTCGGATTCACCATTTTATTTAGAATTAATTGAGTTGTTCAACAAACAGGGTTTGCAATTACTTGAAGTAATGTGTCGGAATTATCATAATATAGTGAAAGAATTACAAGGTTCTATTGTTCAACTTGACACTGCTATCAAGTCTCATGTTGATTTTGAAAGGTACAAGTATGATTATACTTGTATCTTTCACAGTATAGATCAACATATTGTGAAGATGAAAACTGTTAAAATAAAAAAATTGGAAAGGGACCGTTTACAATATCATAATAAATCTGCATATCCTGCCCCACCACCTTCCCAGGAATGTCATAATATGGATGCTACTAACAGTAATGTTTCTAATTCAGGTTTGAGTGTTAATAATACTCAAAATGCCCTCTCTATAAGGGAAAAAATGACATTGGACAGGACTTTTCTACCGAAGAACCATCTACAAGTTATGCGGTTAGTAGTAATAACATCAGAAGGAGTGAACGTATTAAAAACCAAATGACAAGATTTAATCAACTTTTTTATAATAATAATGATAACCATCATGGGCAAGGTGAGGATAACCCATACAACCAGCATAATCAACATTCTTATTAAAATCTTATTAAAAATCCAATGACAAGTTTTAATCAACCTTTTTATAATAATAATGATAACCATCATGGGCAAGGTGAGGATAACCAATACAACCAGCATAATCAACATTCCAATTCTTCATCAGGGCAGGGTTTTACCAGGGGCAAACAACGTCGTTTTCAGAACCAATGCAGGAGGAACAACAACAGGAGATAACATTTGAAATCGCATCCAGTAAAACTCCTGTTATAATTACCAACACTGGAGACGATTTTTCTATTTATAATTATTCTTCTTTTTATGTGTCTAGAGAATTGGCTGACATTTTGGCAAAAGGACTAACTTTTGTTCCCACAAGAAGAATGGACATTGCAAAACTAATATGTGATTTGAAAATGTTTGTGAGAAAATTAAATTTACAGATTTTATTAGGGGTAAGTAACATGAACAACAAAACTTTTAGAATTTCTAGTTGTTATAATCCACCTTTACATGTTGCTTTACAAAACTTCGAAAGAGTTTGTGAATTAGATTTAAGAATGCTTTATTGTAACAACTATAAGAACTTCAGTATTCAGCATAATATAACTCTTGAAGAAAAACAGCTAGTGAATGTTTTATGTGAGTCTCAGGTCAGGGTTATGAAACCTGACAAAGAAGGGGGCCTGGTATTTTTGGACATAATAGATTGTAATAATAAAATTCAATTTATTTTAGATTCTGAAGTCTATCAACCAGCCTCCCTAAATGAATACAATATAGCTAACCAGAGAATTAAAATGTACTTTAATGATTTATTCATTGAAGGTAAAATTGACGTTAGTATGTATAATTATATTCAGATGTTAGCACTTATTATTCCAATTATTTTTGGTTTACCCAAACTACATAAGGGTTTAACCAATCCTTCATTTAGACCAATTGTTGACGGTAGACAATCAACAAATTATGCATGTGCTAAAATGGGGAGGAGAAGATAACTAAAGATTCTTGGTCATTTTTGGAAAAATTGAATAGGATTGATTGTGACATGAGTTTAAATTTTGTCACAGTGCATGTAAAGGATCTTTACACTTGTATCCCTCATGACCAATGCATTGAATGGGTTAGCCAGAGAATGAGAATTTTGGGTGCATGACAAGCTGAAATTTCTTTGATTGAAGAGCTTCTTGATATAATTCTCACTAATAACTTCATCAAATTTATAAATGTTTTTATTTACAAATCAGAGGAGTAGCGATGGATTCCCCCTGTGGGTCAAGTTATGCAAATTTAGTTATGTTGCAGTGGGAGAATACTTTTGTTTTCTTAGAGGAACAGATATGCAGGAATATTAAATTCTATATTAGATATTTGGATGATATTTTTATGTTATTTAATGGTAACAGAAATGAAGTTGATGAATTGATTGAATATTTCAACAACACATCTAACTTTTTAGAATTTACTAATGATTTTCAGGAAGAACAGATTTCATTTTTCGATGTGCTTGTTAAGAAAAATCGAATAGAAAGTATTTGGGAAGCAAATATATTTAGAAAATCTACTTATACCAATACGTTCCTTCATTTTACCAGTTCTCATCCATTTTACCAAAAGCGCTTTGTAGTGAAAGGCCAATTAGTGCGTGCTGCACGTATGGTCACTACACTTAATGATTTTGCCTCAGAATGTCTCCAGTTGAAAAATATGTTTGTTAGAAGAGGTTATCCTGAGGTCCTGGTAGATGATTTGATTGAAGAAATTAAAAATAAAAGGAATGTAGGTATATATATCACCATTCTTGCGAAACAGAATACAGTTTGTCAAATGGATGTGAATCATGTAGATCTGAATACGCCAACTAACAGCAATAAATTTGGTTTGTCCTTTATTATGACATTTTGTGTCAAAATTGAGCAGTTTAGAAACATTATTAATAAAAATTGGAGGTTACTACGAGATGATGCCAATGTTGTTAGTAAAGTGGGAGATAGACCTAAATTTGTCTATGGAAAAGGTTTGAATTTTAAAAAACTTTTTGAGAAAAATAAAATTTTTACAAGTAGATACCCTGGGATGACACAATGTGGTAACTGCCCTTTCTATAGATATGTAGAAATTGGCGCTATTGTAACAATTAATGTTATTAAACTGGCCAGTAAGAAGAAATATAATTGTAACTCTAGATCAGTTGTTTATGTAGCCAAATGTGAATTCTGTCCATCTTTCTCCGTTGGAAAGACTGATCGTAGATTATGTGACAGGATTTATGAGCATTTATAGAGCATTCAAAGACAAAAGGAAGAAAATGCTTTAGCCAGACATGTTAAAGCTTTTCCACATCACACTTTTAAATTTTGGGTTATACAACAAACTGAATATAGTAATACAGGTGGACCCACTAGTTTATATTTGGAGAAGTTAGAGCTGTATTGGCAAATTACATTATCTGCATACTATTATCTGGGGTTAAATGATAAATGCTCTTTAATGTGTTTGTTAAAATTAAAAAGCATGTTTAGATGAAATTTATATTGATATTTAGACAGATATTTATTTACGTGTATATTTATATTTAGATTTTTATATATATTTTTTCATTATTTATAGGTTTGTGTATATGAGTTTTAATATGAACAAATTTAGTTTCAAGTTTAAATTTTCAGATAGACATAACATGTGTGTGTATATATATATATATATATATATATATATAAAATTAATATAAATGTTATTTTTTTCTATTTAATTTTATGTGGTTATGTATAGGAAATTATTTAAGGTGTTATAGGAATTAATATATATATATATATATATATATATATATATATATATATATATATATATATATATATATATATTAATTTGAAATAATGCTGCTCTATTTTGAACTGTTGCCTTTTTAACATTACTTATTTTAAATGTCATGCACTTTTAAATGTTGGGTTCTTGCCCTCACATGACTGTAATTAATGAGTCTACTTAAGTTTGAATTTTTGAATGGTGTTTTGTCTGAAGAAGTCTAACTATCAAGTTAGATGAAAAGCGCTTAATTAAAACAGTGTGAACTACATCCAAGTTCTGTATCCGGCTTTATTTGTTTCTGTTTAAAAGTTTTCATTTGTTGCTTTTCGTGGTTTAGATATTACTAAACTGGTGTTTTCTAGACTGACACATGAGTGGTTGATTCCAGCCCAGCTCTTACATCCAAACCATCCACAGGTATGAGGGTCTGATTTCCCTGGTCTGTGAGCAAAACCAAAAATTGTCAACCTCAGTAAACTGCTTCCATGTTGGTAGTCCACCCACTGTGATTGACCTGTTGCAATGTCCTCTGCTTATTTCTGTGTTGTTTTTTAATTTCTCCAAATCTTCTGGGTTTCTAGTACCATGACGGGAATGGTATTTCTAAGTCAAAGTACAATTAAAGTTCATGAAATTAGTATTGTTTCAATCTTTGATGTTAGCCAGTAGTGCTCTTCGCAGCATCCGCAATCTGCCCAGTAATGACTCTTTCTGCAATTCGTATGGTGTTACATGAATTGGTTTTCAAATATCTCTAGGTTTTGTTGTTTATATTTTCTCACTTCCTCAAATGCTTCATTTTCCAAACAGATCAAAATTTCTTGATCTATGTACTGTTTTCCAAAAATCTGTTGTATTAATGAAATCAAATTTTTATTTGAAGCTTCTAACAGTTTTTCCTGTGGAAGTATTTTTCTTTCCTCTAATTTCTCTCTTAATTGTTTTATCTTGTGTCTGGAAATTCTGGGCTTTTTACATAATAGTAACAATACATAATTTTTTTCTTATCCTCAATAGTCCACTGTATCATCTTTATGGCTCTTCTTTGGCCAATCAGTTTTTGCCGTTTTTGTGGACTGCTACTTCCTTCTACAACAAGGGAGGGCCATCCTCCCCTTGAGCATGGCCTGGACCCATTGTAGGAATTTTTCCGTATTTTGAGGATTCTACACTGTCATTTTTTCCAGTCCTGGCACAAGTGCACCTACTCAGTGATCTTTTTTTATTTTTGATTTACTTCTGTCCATGATATATGCTATATAAATACAGTCTATATATCAGTGTTGCCTTGGTGAGATTTTATGAAAAACAGCGTCTGCCTTGCAAAGGTACTCACCAAGACATGAGGATGAATTCAGTTTCAGCACTACTACTCTCCTTTGCTTGCTGACTTTTCATCTGTCCATCAGGACCACTTTCATCTCTCCATCAGGACCCCAATTCATCTCTCCATCAGGACCCCATTTCATCTCTCCATCAGAACCCCTTTCATCTCTCCATCAGAACCCCTTTTATCTCTCCGTTAGGACCCCTATATATTTCTGTGGTTTTTAATTTCTCCACATCTTTTGGGTTTCTAATACCATGATGGGAGTGGACCCCATTCCTAAGTCAAAGTTCGATTAAAGGTTATGAAGTTAGCATTGTTTCACTCTTTGACGTTAGCCAAAAGTGCTCTTCGCAACACCCGCAATGTGCCCCGTAATGACTCCTTCTGCAATTTGTACGGTGTGCAGAAAGCATCACTTGATGATAACTCATGTGGATGTAAAAATCCTTCATCACTTACTGAAAAGAGAAGAAGTTCCCTAGTACTCTGGACAAATTTCCTCTAGTCAGTATGAATGCACCCTGCGGTGTCCTAGAAAGTGCCTGTTGGTCTAGTGAGACTAACCTGGGCAATAAAGTATAAATTCATAGAATTAAATACTATCACTAGCCCTTCATTAAATGCTTTGTAGTTTTTACATCTGGCACCAGTCCTTGTCAGTTCTATTCCCAACAATGCTTGCTTATTTGTAAAATTTTTGCTGAGGAGGTGCATGCCACCAAAGATGTTACAAATAAGCAAGCATTGTGGCATTATGTTGTGTGGAGGACTTGCAGTAGAACTTCAGTGTTCTTCATCTTGATCACTGCTGCAGCAGCCTAGGCTGTATGGATTATATCATGCATAGAAGATAACAGCCAGCCAACTTCCAAAGCATCGAGGCACCTTCCATGCTTTCAAAAAATTAGTCATCTAGAGCTGAGCTGACCAAAAAGACAGATTTGAGCTCCAAAGTTTTCAGAACTTTCCTGCCGCTGAGAAGAATGCTCCCCTGTGAGCTGTCGAAGACAGACAGTCAGCTAACGTTATTCCATTTCTGGGCAGATAAGTTCCTTTCAGGGAAAAACCTTCCCTGTTACTTTTAAATTTGTTTAAACTAAGTTTTTTTTATGAAAACAACCACTTTTTAGCTATGGAAAAGTATTTCTCTTGACTGTCTCATAACCTTTATATACTTTTAAATGGGAGTGCACTTTTTTACTTTTATGAAGAAAAGCTGTTTAAAACTATTTTTCCTGTGGAGAAACTGTATTTATTTACTTTTTAGGGCTGGGGAAAGTGTACTGTGTTTTTTTTTGTTGGGGACAAAGTTACTTTTTTGCTACTTTCATGTCTTACTGACTATTGCTGCTAAGCTTCCACGGGAAATGAGATCCATTTTCGCCTTGACCATGGAACCTTCTTCTAGAACCAAAACAAAAAAGTGAACTAAGCAGCCTTTGCCATCACAGCAGGCTGGTAACTTGACACAAGAGCATGTAGGTGACTCTGCTGTGGCCACAGTTGGCTCCTCAGACCACTCATCTTTTTCCTCAAATCCCTCTAGTGTTATCCTTACAGCCACAATCAACAGAATATTAGCCATGTCTTCTGCAGCTGTTGGGGTGTCCTCAGTGGGGAAGGGAGAGATACTGTTGCCTTTCATGGGAGAAGGAGCAGAGAATGTACCCTTGCTTGGCAAGAATGTTGTGTCCATCCCTGTGGAAGCTGTTGCTGGCAGTACTAGGTCTGTTTGCCCTAACTTTCCTTTCAAAAAGAAATTGAAAAACTAAACATTTAACTTCTCCTGTGTCACTTTCTCTGGACACGAATAATTTATTGGCCTTGGCACAGAGTCTTCAACACTTCTTATAAGGTTATTTCTGGTAAAAGAAAATGGATTTCTCTTTCCTTGAAGAGGTTCAAGATGTGGAATCTGCAGATGAATGTGAAAGGAGAGATGTAGGTTTTTCTCCTTAGGTTTCTGATTCAGATTTTTTTTTAAACAAGATACATCTTTATTAAATTATCATTTATGACATATGCAATTATACATTTATATAAATGAAAACAAACCATACTGACATATTTTAGTTGCAAACATTATACATCACTTGCAATCTATCCAGTCGCTGTTAGTTAAACATCACATAGCTCATTCATATTCTACCTTCTTATAAAATGTTATTCTACTTGTATTGTTCCCACAATTCCCATGTTTTGTATGTAATTTGCTCCAACCCTTTTCTAAAGATCCCATTTCCAGTTGTTTTATCTTTGTTACTGTATTCACTACTTCTAGTACAGGTGGCTTCAACTTTGATTTCCGTTTTCTAGTAATTGGTTTTTTGGCAGCCACCATAATTAGACTCTACAAGGCCTTACTGTGTCTAGACAATTCTGATTCAGTATCATAGTTCAAGAAAATAACTTCCTTAGTTATACTAATCTGTTCACCCAGTATTTCTGATGTAGTAGTCTGCAGAGAATTTTTTAAAGTCTGCCAACTCATTATACTCCGAAAATATATCTTCCCAATTACTTCTTTCTTCCCTATCACACCTCCAAGATTTGCTATCTTATCAAGGAAAAATTCTTTGAAGTCTACTTGGGGTATAAAATACCTATGTAAACATTTCCAAGCAAAGATCCTAAATCTTCTAGACATTGTTGTATATTTGGGAGACATACTTCCTTTATGGTTTCTTTGTGACTTGCTTATCCAGTCTGTCTTCCCAATCCTTTCTAACCTTTTCTGATTGATTCTTATAGTTATCATGCACTATTTTGTATGCTCTACTAATTATTCATTTTAACAGCAGCTACTGTTCTAGATTCTGCTAAAAAACTCTACCAGTGCTAGTCTTTCACTTAGAATCCCTCTGTTTCTTTCTGTTGGCTTATACTCTGATATCAGTCCTTGATAGGGAAGGCAAGCTCTAGCCTGCAGTCCAAAGAAATTTTTGACCTCCTCCCATTCTATTACTGTTTCCTCTTTAATTATTTGCTCCCAATAACTTGGTTCCATTGCCAGTTTTCTCCATTAAATTCCAGCCCAATCTAGCCTGCTGTGTCCCTAATTGCAGTCATCCCTATTGAATGAATCTCCTTTCTCCATTCCAGTTTTGGCTTAGTTCTCGGAATACTTTCTGCTACTTTAACAATAACCGTACAGAATATTATATTTATATTCTCCTTAAGGAGCTGCATCCAAAATCCCAGTCTCTACTTGTTTCTTGAGCTCCCCCCTGTTTCATCATCTCTTTCCACTTTGAATTATAGCTTTCTACTTGTGTTATATATAGGAGACTTAACTGTGTAGCTCTGAAATACCTCTTCAAATCAGGTAAACCCAAACCACTTTGTTCTATTGGATGAATCAACTTATCCCACTTGACTCTTCCTGTGTTCCCCTCCCAGATATAATTCTTCAGCTCTTTAATTGGTATGTGCAACTTCTCATCTAGTTGATAAAAATTTACTTGACCTGTGTATAAAAGTAAAGGAACTAAAAACATGTTGACTGCTTGTATCTTGCTATCCATATCCATGAAACGGAGCTTCCAGTATCTTCATTTTGTATTATCTTTTGTTTAGTCTTTTCCCACATATTCTTAGCTGCCACAACAGAATCTTTTTAATCCATACTTCTAGGTAATTCATTTTATCATGTGCCCATAAATATTGGTATTGCTGAACCAGTTTGTGTGTGGGTACATAGTTTACAGCTATTGTCTTTGTTTTTATCTTTATTAATTTTGTATACCTATACCAAAAAAATTTGAAACTGTCTTAGAATGCTACATAACACTAAAATGCACTTTTCTGGTTTTATCAAGTATAAAATAATATCATCTGCAAATAAAGCCAGCTTTTCTTGACTACCATACTAATTATATCCTTGAATTTCTGAGTCCCTTATTATCTTTGCCAGTGTTTCTAAGTGTAATGAAAATAACAAAGGGAAAAGAGGACACCCTTACCTGGTTCCTCTGCTGTAACAGAACTTAACAGAGAGGAACCCACTTACCTTAATTTTTGCCTTCAGTCCCTCATATATCCTTCTAATCAACCTTATAATTTTATCAGGGAATACAAATGCTTCTATTGTCCTGTTCATAAAATCCCAGCTTACTCTGTCAAATGCTTTTTTGCATAAATATCCACCAATAACAGTGGTATTTTCTTACAGTCTGCTTCCCTCTGTATCATCATTCGTCTATTAATGTCAGATGTGTGCCACCCATCCAAAAATCACATTGATCCATATATTGTCAGTTTTGGCATCACCTTTGCCATTCTTTTAGCCATTATAGACATAAACTCTTTATAATCATGTTTAGAAATTGAAATGGGCCTATATGAAGCTGGGTCTGATGGGTCATTACCATCTTTAGGTATTACAGCCAGCACCACTTTCTTCCAGGATACTGGTGCTTTGTCTCTTTTTAAATACTTTTAAAATATTCCAGATCTTCATCAGTTTTTTCCGTAGTAGCTTCCAAACTTCCACAGTCATGCCATGTATTCCTGGGGACTTTCCTGTGGATTGGTTATGCATCACCATTTTTATCTTATCTCCTCCTATCCTAACTATTAGTAATTGAGCCTCATCTACCTCTTAACGTAGCCATATTTAATTTCTCCATAAACATTTCCATTTGTACCATTCCTTGATTTCCATATTTCCCTGGTTTATACAGATTTTCTTAAAATTTCCAAAATATTTCTAGTACCTCTACAGGATCTCTGGTTATCTTCCTTGTTCTAGCTTGGCAACAACCTTTTCTACTTTCTGTTCCCTGAGTTGTTGTGCTAGAAGTTTTTGTGCTCTGGAGTTATGATAAAAACAGTTGCTTAACAGCAGTCTTTTTAAACTCATGCATATTATCCAGGTAATCCCTTATTTTCTGTTTAGCATTCCACAATTATTCCTTTTCTTGTTTTTTGAGATTCCCCCTATTCTGCAATGCTTTAACCTTTGTCAGCCCTTGTAAATAATTATTATTACTTCTTAACCATCTCTCTCTTTCTTTTATTTCCACCCTATTTTTAAAATCCACTTTCATTTGATTCCACTCCCTTGCTATATTTTCAGAAGAAATGTATATCTTCCCTAATAACTCCAGAATAATTTCCACTATCCATACCTCAAATTCCTCTTTTTAACAGATAGGTGGGAAAGCACCAGTGTCTCACTTTTATTTCACTGCATTTTTATTTTAGTTATTATTGGCATGTGATCTGAAATAGTTATTGAATGTATATTAAAACTTTTAATTAGATGCACATGTTCCAGTGAAATATAAGTTCTGTCTATCCTAGCCCAGTTTTTCTACCTTGGGGAATAATACGTACATTCACTCTGAACTACTTTTACTGAATTCACATCTTCCATGCCAAATATTTCTATACATTTCTTCAAAAATCTACCCTCTTTTGTTATATTTTCTCTTCTGGGCCCCCTAGGTACATCCTCACTGCTGCAAATCAAATTTCAGTCCCCACCTACAAATAATATTTCCTTCTGAAAACTGATTACTTTCTCCCAGAATTTTCTTAACCTCTGTTATAGCAGTTTTAGGTGGAATATAAATACATACCAGTGTAATCCTCTTCATGTTCCAGTAGCCCCTTAGTACTACAAATCTACCATTATTATTTTTTTCCTCTGTTATCACTATTGGAGCTCCTCTTGCAATTAATATAAGTAAACCCCTTTTCTGTTATCCCAGATGTTCTACTGAATAATCATCCTAAATCTTTTCTTTAGCAAATCCACATGCTCATTTCTTCTGTAGCAGACCACACTGTAATATAGTTTACTATTTTTTCTTTTTTGTATATATCTGTGAGATCATTTACATTTAAAGATAATATAAAAAGTGTTGTGGTTATGTTAAGAAGTTAGTATTCCTACCTGTTATGTGTAACAGTCTTTTTTTAAATGTTTTGTTTCAGCTTTTGTGTTACATCCATACACTAATGTTTGGCAGGTTGATCTTTTATACAGTTATTTCTTGTCATAGCCATTTGAACCTATGTCACATCTTAACAAAACTTTTCTTTAGTAAAAACCCTCAAACAAAAGAAATAAATACACCCCAGAACACCCCTAAAACCTATTAACTTAATACTAACACACAAAACTGTGTACATCTTCAAGTACTGAAGCTTAACAATCCTAATAGGAACAATTGTCCCAGACTGACAGCTGCACTCACAGGCCTGGATTAACCTGTATGAAAGGTTGTCCTTGCTAAGACACAGTCTGTTTTTTCTACTTCCACTAAGTGTTATCTGTTTTTGTCTTATCTTTGTTCCTCCCCAGATTGGAAAAAAGTATGAATGCTTCCAGAAAACATTATCTCCTAGCCATTGAAAGAAACACGGTGAATGAAAGAAGTATTCTGTTTTATTGCTGCTTAACAGATTGTCTCCCTACAGACATGAGAACCAGATGCACAGTTCCCTTTAGTACAAGCACTCATTTATTTGCTAGAAGAAAACATTTTATTATAGTGTTCTTTTTTATTTATTTACTTTCCCTTAAAACTTGTTATCAGATCAGCCAAGGGCCTTAATCCAGGCATTCCCTATGCAAGACTAAGAAAAAGTACATCAGTTTTTCCTTGTATTATGCTCATTTGATCAGACTTTTCTTCTTTTTTACATTATAGTGCCTACATTTTTTTTAGAAATGAACAACGAGAAAGAAGGAAGAAGGAAAAACAAGCAGGGGCATCTTTTTACTTTATTATTCCTATTGCACTCAAAAATAAATGAGAAAGGTTTGCTTTACAGCATGCATGTTATGCATTATAAAAATACTATTGTTAAGAACAAAATTTTCTTTTACTTTGAATTAACTCTTCCTTCCTTAGCCACCCTCCTAAATATTCTTCCAGATATTAATGACATGAAGTAGGACATATGCTTTAGAGTCCCCTACAAGCTTAACAAAGTCAAGAAGTCCAATATTTCCAGGTTTTCATGTTCTGTCATGTTTCACAAATATAATTAATGCTTTGTAATTCCACATTTATTTGTCGGTTTCTGAGTTGCTGGTTTTCTTCCTGTTGATCTCCATCTCCAAAATCCAGTTTCTGCTTCATTACCAACATACTCCCTGTTCTTCTAGTCAACTCTTGTGGTTTTTTTCTGTTTCTCAAGCATTTTCCTTTGAAACATTGGAAAAGGTGTCACTGGCACAGTCTCTCTATGGGCTTTACTACCAGAAGAACAAGAAGCAGAATCTCCTTCTGGCTGATAGCTCACTTTTGGTTGGACAACGTTTTGTATTTCCTCCTTAGCATGTTATAAATCAATGATGTTGATCCCTCCAGGAAAGAGTATTCTGCAAACAGCTGGATACAACAGCTTGAATCTCATGCCTGCTTTTCAACATTCCCGGATTATTGGAATAAATTTACTCTTCTTCTGTCTGGTGTACAGTGATGATGTACTAAAATTAGTACAGTCTGTTCCTTCCAGCTTCTCTGGTAAAGCAGAAAATCCCAGGTTTTCTCCTGTGTGCTTTCTGTCCTCTAATTACACTGTACTCATACTCAGTCTTTTTCTCATTTTAACGTCTGATTTCTGCAGTTTTATCACCTCTTCTGAATATCTGTTTACATTTTCTTCCATTTTTCCAGCCTTATCTTATTTGAGTTGATATATTCTTCATTGTTTCATTTAAGTTAATCATTGCTGAGTACATCTGACTTATTTTTTCTTCTAGGTTACTGGAAGTCATGCCTTGCAGCAAAGCTGCAGGTTGCACTGCTTCTTGCTGATCAGCTGCAGAATTCTTCTCGATCAGTGTTTTCTCCTCACCTTTCGTGATTGATTTTATTTCATGTTCTCTGAATTTCTTTTTTGCTAGCATCCCTACAGTGCACTTACTAGCCATTTACTTAACTTTACCCAAAAAGACAAGTTCACTGGCTTTGTTTTCTGAGTTTCTGTTTTCACACTGGAAAAGATGAAATTAAGCTGTTACTCAGTGTGCAGCCACCTTGGAAGTCCTCATTTCTGATTCAAATTTTGAGAAGTATGTTATCTAAATTTCCCTATGAAGGATTCATTTTCTCTGAGACATACTCCAGAATGAGACAGCATTTTCAGTGGAAGAACACTGATGCTTTCTAGTCCATAGAAAATACTATGAACTGCTACAACTGGAACATCCAGAACCCTCACCCATCCCCCAAATGCTGTCAGCATTGGAGGATGTGTTTGACACACAGCCTACTGCCCTTAATAAAGCAGATAGAATGTACAAAGTTTATCAGTATTTCAAGTTTTTATATACTAATCCAAGACATGACCCAGCAGCTATATCTCTAGTTAATGCAGCTGCTGCCAAATATTTATTAATTCTAATCCGTCTGCTTAAGACAAAGATGATACATCTGTTGACTAGTTTGGGAAAAAGTATATGCTTCTGCAACTTTGATTTTTAGAATTCTGAATTGTCAGGCTGCAAAGTTAGAGTTTATACATATTAATTGTAAAAGTATAAAGAATATTTTGATTGCAGGTTCATGTTGTGAGGAAAAAGCTGCTTTTTGTAATCTAGATTCCTCTGTTTCTCAGGTCATTACTCATTGCTTGAATTGTGTTTATAACTCTGTGGATACTGCTTCCATGGCTGTTTCCACTGGTACTGTTTTGGGGAGGTTTGCCTTGCTGCATTCTTAGAACCACTCAGAAGATGTCAAAAATGAAACTTTCAATTCTTCTTTGGATAGGGATTTAATTTTTGGACTTTCTACTGAAGACGTTATCAAACATTGTGATGACAGAGGTAAGCTTATCCAGGGAATCCGTCAGTTTTTTTTCAGTCCCTAATCTCTAAAATTTCCAAGGAATTTTCTGCTCCCTCATCCAGTTCTGGCAAGAAGGAAAATAAACAGTTTCAGCAGAATGCTCGTAAGCAGATATTTAAAAAGCAATGGTAGGGAGGTTCCAAAAAGACGTTTGGACCCCCTCCCCCAGAACAAAGGACAATCAAACATGACAGAATGACTATAAATGGAACCTTGCCCCCCCCTCGCTTCCTCCCCAACTTTATCCACCAGGACCATGGCAATCTCTTACCCCTTCCAGAAAGTCTAAACCTGTATTTCTCTCCCTTTGGCAATAGATTGTTTCAGACAAATAGGTTCTGAATGTGATCCATCTGGGATACAGATTGCAGTGGGATGATATTCCTCCTTCCAAGGGCTCCCACTCATTCACCTGACCATCCCCTTCTTTTTGCTCCTGGTTTGCATCATATGCTGTATGAAGGGGTAATAGAAGCAGTTCTTCCACTTGAGATTTGGATAAGGTGCATTATTCAGTGATGATTTTTAGTGCCAAAGAAAGAAAATTCCTTGAGAACAGTTCTGGTTGTTTTTTTTTCCTGAATCAGTTTGTGATAGTGCTCAAGTTCAGAATGCTTACACTTCTGAAACTGTTAAGTCTTCTTCCTCATTTAGAGTTTTTTAGTAACCTTAGATTCAAAAGGTGTATACCATCACACCACAATCATCCATGATTCTCATGATACCTTTTGCAAGACTCCACATGAGAAAGATACAATATTATCTGAAGTCTGTTTGGTCCTAACATCAATAACCATTGTCTTTCCAAATTCCAGTTCTGGGACTTGTGAAAAGGGAAACCGCTTGGTGGAGACACCAAATTTTTCAGAATCCAGATCTCCCGTTCTCCACTTCTTCTCCAAAGCAGTCAATCATAACCAACACCTCAGACATTGCTTGGGGAGCCAGTGTCAATGGGGATAAAAGTGCAGGGTTTTGGATATATCCTGACCCCAAATAACTGCAGCTGACTGCCTGGATGATAGGGTCTTAATACCCTCAAGACATCTCTTTCTGAGGACACGCAGTAGCTACTAATGGAGACAAGAAAGCCTGCTACTAGAAAATCATATATAAGCAAATGAAAAATGTTTTGTAGTTGGTGGCAGCAAAACAACTAACACCCACTAAGGGCTAGTGTTTCTCTGTTTTGTAGTATTTGTGTGACTTACTATTCTATGGCCTGTCTTACTTCTCTATCAATGTTCATTTGTCAGCCATATCAGCATGTCTGCCAATGGATCCCCCTCTTTCATTGCAATCTCATTTAAAAATGCTTTTGAAAGGGGAAATACACAAGAAACCTCCCAAAAAACAGTGGCATCTCCTTGTAATCTTAATTTTGTTTGGACAAGCTAACACTTGCTCCATTTGAACCATCTGACTTTAAGGTTCTTAACATGAAAACAGTTTTGCTGATTGCTCTGACCTGTGCAAGAAGAGTATCTGAGTCACAAACTCTTATGGTGGATCAACCTTATCTAGTCTTCCCAAGAGACAGGGTTTCTTTGAAAAGTAATCCTTTTATGTCTAAAGTGATATTTGAGTTTGCTTTAGCCAAATCTATTCATCTCCCTGTTTTCTTTCCAAATTCCAAAAATGAGTGAGAAAGTATATGTCTTAACTTGTTCAAAATGTTATCCCTTCACAACTTGATACCCCTTATACTCCGTTTGATTTTTTTTGGTGACTTAGATTTAAGGGATGCTTATCATCACATTCCTATAGATCCATATTTCAGATGTTTCTTAAAGATTTCTGTGTCTGGATCACATCATCAATTCTCTGCCTTACTCTTTGGTCTATCCATTGCTTCAAGGCTACTTACATAGTGTCTAGCACAAGTGATAGCCTAATGCACACTGCAAGGTATTCAGATATTTCCTTATTTAGACACCTTGCTGATCTTTGCAGAGCCTTTTACAATGTGTCAGGAATCTCTTACTTGGCTGAGTGATCTCTTGCTCAAACTAGGGTTCCAGGAAAACATTTGTAAGGCTTGTTTGACTACTTTTCACGAGATTGTTTTTCTGTGGTGTCTTCAAAAAGCTTTTCTTGTACAGAAAAAGGCTTCCAGAAAACAACCTTGTTTAAAAGCTTCTCTTCTACTTTTTGTGCATGACTTAAAACTATACAATTCATCATATGAGGAGTTGAAATCACAACTGTAAGTGGGTAAGACTTTCTCTAATATAAGAATATCACTTGGTCTTTAAAAATGTGCAAAATAAATATTTAAAGCAGGAAAGCTGTAACGCCAAGAAAATATCAATGCAGGACAGGAATGTGATATAAAGAAACTAGAACAGGAAGGAGTATATAAAGTGATGAATTATGAACAATAAAACGTGGACAGATGTGAATAAAACTCAGTAAGGAATACTTCAGAAGACTAAAACTAATAATGAAATCTGCCTTGACATCTAGGAGTAAAGTCCAAGCTATGAACTGCTCTTCCTGTTCTAACTTACAGTTTTTGGGTGATTGACTTGCCTAAAATGTATTGGATTAGTAGGACAGTTAAACAAGAAAAATGCCTCATGTTTATCAAATGACATATAAAAATCAATGTATAACAAGATTATATATATATATTCCTCAATCTGAAGGAGGTATGGGCCTCCTTGAAATTGATTACATGTATAGATTTTCAGTCGTGTGACTGCATACATATCTACTGACCTCACCAGATGCAAATATAGTGAAAGTTTTAAAACATGATGAAAAGTTGTCTAAGATGACTTCTATGCTTAGTTAAGCAGAAGATTTTTAGTATCAAGTAGGCATGGAACTCAAACCAGAAGTAGACAAAAATTAGACAGCAACTGAATGAGACAAAAAGAGAAAGGAAAGAATATAAGAAGAATGATTAGATGAGATGGAAAAAATATGAAAATGCAATAAATATTGTAGCAAGTAGAGAGATCTCCTGGAACGACCTCATGTTGACCAGGATTTGAGACAGGAGTGATTAAGGAAAAGTGAACTGAAGCAAAAAGATGAACGTTTAATAATGGTGGCCCAGGATAGTGGACTATGTACACCTTTGTTTGCAAAGTCCATTGATCGTATGGGAGAAACAAATGCAGGTTCTGTAAAAAAGAACTGGAAACTTTTGTGCATCTTGCTGCTGGGTAGGATACACTCATGGCAGAGGGCCTGTATACTGAAAAGCACAGTAATGTGGCAAGACTGTCTACTGAGGATTGTGCAAACATTACAATATTGAAGTAGTTGAGAAGCATTGGAAATGTGAACCACAAAGCATTGTAGTGAATGATGAAGTGTACATCACATGGGATCACCCATTACCAACAGTTAAAAAAAAAGATTTAAGAAAACCAAATGTAGTTGTCCAGGAAAGGAAGACAAAAGTAGAATTGACCATTGAAATTGCTACACTCAGTGATTACAGTATCTTATGTACAGAAAGACACAAAGTCATAAAATACAAGGATTTGCAGGCAGAAATAAGAGCAATGTGGAGGACAGATAAACAGACAGTTCCAATAGCAGTCGAAGCAACAGGTCTAATAAAAAAAGTCTTTACAGTTGTATTTAGATATGCTACCAATACATATAACTCTTTATGAGTTGCAGGAGAAGTCAATTCTGGGCACATTGTGGATGCTGCAAAGAGTACTTTTGACTAAAATCAAAGACTGAAAAAATTCTAATTTTATGAACTTTAATCATATGCTGACTTAGGAATGGAGTCCACTCCTGTCATGGTATTAGAAATTCAAAAGTCTTGGATAAATTAAACTGATAAAAAGTAGATCAGTATCTAGATCTATTATTGAGTTTTCCACTCAGATTACTGTCACAGCCAGGGAATTTCTCAAGATTTTGGGTAATATGACAGCTGTGATTTTCACGATTCCTCTATCAAGGCACCACATGAGAAAAATCCACTGGTACTTAAAATCTGCATGGCCCTAATATCAGCATCCCCTGACCTTCCAGTTTACAGTTTTGGGCTTTCTGGAAAGTGAGATTTGTTTTTTTTGGTGGAAAGACCAAATATGTCAGAATCTGAGTCTCCCATTTTCCATTTCAGTTCTAGCATAGTCTGTAACAAGAAATGCCTCAGACTTTCCTGGGTAGCAGTGTCTATAAGGAAAAAAGTACAGGGTCTTTGGAACAGAAAAGACAGACTAAAGCACACAAGTGTAAAAGAGATGTTGGTACTTATACAATGATCTCAATTGTCACAGGGCCACTATAAGTGCTTGCAGACAACAACATGGTGATGTAGTACATAAAAACAGGGGGAAAAGAGATCTTACCCACTGTGCAGACTAGCTATGGTAACCTGGGATTTTACTTTTCAGCACAGCCTCTCTCTACAGGCATCTTACAGAGTAATATTGTGTGATAGACAGCAGGGGCGTCTCGTGCTATTGGACTGCAGGACTGCAGCCCCCCCAGCTGTAAATAAAATAAAATTAAAAAAGAAATAAAAGTGATCACAAAACTGCAAGAAATAAAACAAAAGTGATCTGCACAACTCCGCCCACGCATGGTATTCCCAAAACTCCACCCACCCATACGTGTTATTCTCAAGTCCGTCACACATAGGAATCAATCCGGACTGCTAGTGAACCAGTCCAGATTAGGGAAACACCATTCAAACAACAGAGATCCCAGAAGTCTATGCAGTTACAACTGCATAAACTTGAATGGGATTGGACGGCAATGTCTGCAGGCTGGGACCTATTGGCTTGCTCTCGTGTGAATGCAGTGTCTGCCTGGGTAATTTGCTCTCATGGGACAAGCAGCAAGTATTAACGATGGGACTTGAGCTGGAAGGAGAACAGAGTATTTAGTTTCTTCCTTTTATGAGAACAGAGGTATTTCTTTCGTATGAGAACAGAGGTTTCTTTTTCTATGAGAACAGAGTATTTAGTTTCTTCCTTTCATGAGAACAGAGGTTTCCTTTTATATGAGAACATGAACAGAGGTTTGAGAAGTGTGTGTGTGCGTGTGTGTGTGTGATGCCCCAGTTATATATAGCTGGTGGCTAGAGAAAACTCAGGAGCTAGACTCAAACCCTGAGCCTTGACAAGTAGGTAGCTACAGCTTATCTTCCCTACCCACCACCAATTGTGAAATTTTTCCCTCATATTTTTGTTCTGTTCCTCATAACATCTGTGGTTTCAGGATTTTGAATTCACTAAATAATGACAGACATTTGAATTTCAGACTTCATATTCTTCAAAAAGTACATAGTAACACAAAACCTTTTATTCTAGCAATTTTCTGTTTATATGATCAATATTTGAAAACTGTCCCTATTTTTGTGGCTGTATTCCCCTATTAGTGGTTTTGTCCAGGTTTTTTATGCTAAGAGGTTGACAGCTATGGTGAGTGGAGTTTACAAGGAGCTGAGAGCTTGAAGAGAAGTTTAGTGCTGCTTATGGTGAGTATGCTTGCATTGTCAATAATACAACAGGTAGTGTACTTGCTTTTGATGCAGAAGGTTGTGGGTTCTACTCCCACAATATATAGATGCATTGCTGATATTGTACTGTGTTGTACTTTTAAAGGGATGGATGCTGCAGTCCTGAGAATGTCCTCTTTGGCAGAGAGACCTAGTAACAATGAATGAACTGAATTCACCGAATATGTTTGGCGGGTGTATTTCCCCATTATTGGCTTTGTCTAGGTGTTTTGTGCTAAGAAGTTGAGAGTTGTGATGAGAACTGAATTCACTAAATTATACCCATTTAAGTTTCAGTCTGTCTTTCAAGAAGCAGCTGATTTGGTATAGTGGTATGTTGCTCTGACTGTAGTGCACAGGGTCCTGGGTTCAAGGCTTGGCAGAAAAATGCATGGTGGTAATGAAACACTTTATTCTAGCAACTTTTCAAGATTATACAAGCAATGTTTAAAACGTGTCCCTAGTTTTTGGGCTTTTGTCCCTCCCCCATAAATTTTGGCTTTTCCAGATTTCTTGTGCTTCAAAGTTGACAGATACAGTTGAGAGTTGAGTGGATTTTACACAGAGCTGAGAGCTTGAAGAGAAGTATAGTGCTGCTTATGCTGAATCTGCTTGCATTGTTAATAGCACAACAGGTAGTGTACTTGCTTTTGATGCAGAAGGTTGTGGGTTCTACTCCCACAGTATATAGATGCATTGCTGATACTGTAGTGTGTTGTACTTTTAAAGGGGGTAGATGCTGCAGTCCTGAGAATGTCCTCTTTGTCAGAGATACCTAGTAACGATGAACCTGTTATCAGTTTGCCATCCATTCCCTATTGCAATATTACTAGCTTATCATTTTTATTGTAACATAGGCAATTTATTCCTCAAGGGCAACAGGTACTTTATTTGTAGATGAAACAATGAAATATAAAGTTGTTTGCTAGAAGCAACCTCTTCATTTAGTTACAGACAGGCTGAGCAAGACCAGGACAGACCCTCACAAATGGAAACTGATTGAGAGCGGTCTGCAGGAATTGATCCAGCTGTGGGGAATGCCTCAAATAGATTGTTTTTCTTCTACTCACAACAGTCAGTTAAAATTCTAATGTAGGACTCCATACAAGAAGGTCTGGAAGACATATGATTTTTCTTTGCCTTGTACAAGAATGTTCCCATAGGCTTTTCCACTCTTTCCACTAATATGCAGGGTCATTCTGAAGATTCAGAAGGAACTCTCCAAAGATCATTTTGGTGATTCCCTTCTGCCCCAAGCAGCAGTGGATCTGATGTTGTCCATTTTCATGATTCAACAGATGTGGATCAGACCCAGCTCGAATCTGGCCTTGGCACCTTTAAAGCTTCAGATCTAGGGCTCTGACTCCTCCCCTACCACCCTCAAAATACCCCAGATCTCTTTTGCCGCCTGAACCCAATGGTCACAGGGCTCTGAGCTTGACAATAGGATAAATCCTTTTGGGGGTTTTAGATAATTTGTTGTTTCTCAGCTTTAGCTGTTTTGTGCACTTTTCCTTCCTTATCCATTGTTCTCAGCTGTTAGAATTAAAAAAAAAATTATTTCTTATTAGGACTTTTTTCTGAGTTGAAAAACAGTAGTTAGCTTTATATACATTATCCTTATCACAGTTTTTGCAGTATTTCTTACAGTTTTCAAATTTTCTGGATATTAAGGTTTGTGTATGTGTGTGTGTGTGTGTGTGTGTGTGTGTGTGTGTGTGTGTGTGTGTGTGTGTGTGTGTGCGTGCGTGTGTGTGAGTGAGTGTGTGTGTGAGTGTGCGTGTTTAGTACTTTCTGAGACCATGGCTGAAAAACGTTTAAAAAATGTTAACAATGTAGCCATAAGATACCTCCACAAGACCTCCACTCCCTTTGTGTCTACTGCTTGGGAGCAGTAAATTTAGACACAGACTGAGAAATCTGTGCTTCCTTTTGGTCACAAATCTCTTCAAAATAAGAGGGACAAATTAATTATGAAGGGTTTTCTTCCTGCTCATTCAGGCAAATCTATATTATCTCCTTCCCCATCTAACTTGAGGGAGAAAGATAAAGAACTCTCAAAACTGAAAGAGTTGACCTTGGAAAGCAAGAGTCTAGTGAAAGACCTTGAGAGAGCTAGAAAATGGTCTTGAGATGCAGCAACTTTCATTGGTCTGGCATCGAAAGTTCAGAAGCCTTTACATCCGAAGCCTCAGATCTATTCACCTTCTCCACTGCTACTCTTCTCTCCAGAGCCGATTAATCCTCGACTCCATTCAGTGATACTCCAGCATCTGTCCAAGGCTTCCTTGATTGCTTCTTCCTCTACATCTGCCTGTTCATTGAAGAGCCTTACTGAAGCCAATGTTAGAATGATGCTGTGGTTCCTTTGAAAAAAGATACAGTTGGGGGTCCTCTACGCTCCATGATGGAGTCCATCCTCACTGTTTGAAATGAGAGCAATGCATTTGCACCCACCACTGATGACTCAGAAACAAAACAAAGACAGTGGGTTCACCAAATTCGGCTTTTTGGAAAACAATGAGTCAACGAATGAATAAATTCCAAAATTCAACCTCTCTTTAATAGACAAATAGTAAAATAACAAAACCAAATAAAATAAGAGTCCCTTATAATCCACATGATAAATGCTTTTGATAAAAATCTTCCACAGATCGTGATCTAAAAGTGGGGCTAACATTCATTTTTAAAAGATGTTCCTCTATATTGCTAACGAATTCGTACACATAACAAGTGACTTTCAGCCAATCCATAATAGTATTCCTCTACCTCATTTGCATATACAAGATCAAATACTTCCGTTTCCTGCCTTTTTCATTACAGCTCATAGTATGTAAATAAGGTGCATATTCATCCAATCAAAAATGTAGAAAAATACATATACTGGTGATTGGCGATGGCTCTCCTGCCTTGCTTACTCGCAATCATAGCTTAGAGCCTTTTTCCTTAATGTGAATGCCTCTATATAGCGGAATGTTTGAAAACTTTTAAAACAAGCTATACAGAGAGAACAGCTTGAAAGTCATTCATTGTATTGAACTCATAAGTGCGCATGAAGCCGATCGCTTCAATTTACATATTTTCAGGCATATATCGATAGTCTTCATCATAGGCTTTATTTACAAAGCAAAATATCAAGCCTATACAGCCTGGAAATAACCAAAAATAGATATATCCATTCTTTATATATATTTACATCGACCAAGTTGATATCTAGTCCAGTTCATTGGTGTGCTTGAAGCCGATCGCTTCTGTTTGCATAAAAAATCAAACTGTCTTCACTGTCTCAAAGATATACAATTTCATAATCTAAAAAATGTGTCTTTAGATTATGCATGATAGCATGATTAATGAAAGTAGCACAACTCGATGTTTAAAGACACCATCGGTGGCTGATACCAATTTGTCCAGGTAATCAAGTTACCGTATTGTTGTATAATTTAAAATGAGTGACATATGGACACATATCAAAATGGATCAGGTTGTCTTTGCTGTTCTGAAGATGTAGTAGTGTATAAGGGCATGTTCTTAAGTCATGCCCAATAGTATTATTCAAAAAAAAGACACGCTTGATGTTTAAAAGCACCGTTGATAGCAAGTAACAATTTATCCAAGTGACCAAGTAACCAAATTACTATGTGGTTGTTATAACTTGGAATAATTAGAACATAAACGCATCTTATTTGTAATAAGACTATGCCACTCTTGTGTAAAAGCCAACAGCCATACGTTGTCATGAGTAATAGAACTTTCAAATTTCTCAGCATAACCTCACTCTCTGTGGGGACTTCTAAGTGTATACCAATCTGATACATGGAATTCTTGCAGCATGATAAACATATTATTGTGTATAGATAGAGGGCATCAAGCAGGTTTCATAATAAAATAGCTCCTCTTTTAGTGTCGATTCATCATCATATATACTTATAACATATTTCTTGAATGCACACGTGCTTTCTTTATACTCGGTCTCCTGAGTTTCAAAATTGGTTTTAGGGGAACAATGCTATTTAAACCTGGAGGTTGATCAGCCCTCAGATTGATTATCCATTTGGTTTCTCTTAACTCAGTTAGGTTCTCAATGTCACCTCTCCTTGGTCCAACAAAAATGTTTTCAATCAGTTTATACATAAATGCGTGACCTCTATTCATGTCAACATAACAGGCTAGTGCATTGTGCATATCTTTGCTGGTGATATCCCTTTGGTGTCTTTGTATTCTTTTTTTAAGCAACTGGTTAGTTTTTCCTATGTAAAAAGATGAGCAATTTTTGCAAGTTGCTAAATAGATGACATTACAAGTTTTACAAGTCACCTTAACATTAAAAATATACTCTCTACCATTAGCCGGATGCACAAACTGATTGCTACTATCTATCAGTGCACAGATATTACAATTGCCACACATATATGTGCCTTTGCGTCCCTTTATTGGGTTACTATTCTGTGTGTTAGTACATAAAAGTCTTTTTATGTTCTTTTTGTTCTTATAACAGAACTGTGGTCTTTCCCCAACAATATTTTTTATCTGCGGGTCCTGGGTTAGAATAGGCCAAAATTTATTTACTACTCTCAAAATTTGAGAATTGTCAGTACTGTAAGTCAGAGAAAACCTGATGTTCATATTTGCTTGTTTGGCTACATTCTGTCGTTCAATGTTCTGAGGGTGTAAATCCTGCTCTTTGTACCCTTTATCTTTGAGATTCTTCTGTAGAAATTTTACTTCTCTGTTTCGTGCTGATTCCCGATTACACCGTTTGTAAATTCTATTTGTCTCATTGGTCATAATATTTCTGACAACATGTCTCGGATGCATGCTACTTTTTTGTAGATAATGATTTCTCCATGTGCTCTTTCTATAAAGATCAAAGTCCAAAGTACCTGAATCATTGAATCTGACACTGACATCCAAGAAATTTATAGTTTGCCTTGAACAATCCGAAGTGAACGTCAAATAAGAGGTGGTCATATCAAGATATTTATGAAATCGTCTGAATTGCTCTTCATCACCTTTCCATAAGATAAATAGGTCATCAACAAAACATCCATAATAAAGAATATTTTTCTGCCAAAGATTTGATGTGTAATACAACTTGTTGTTCCCATTCAACAAGAACTAGATTGGAGTAACTATTGGCACAGGGGGTGCCCATGGCCACCCCCCATTTCTGTAGATAGATCTTTTCTCCATATATAAAATAGTTATTCTCCAATATCAATTCTAGCAGATCACAGATGAGTCGTGTTTCAGCTGCAGTTTTCTTAGTTAACATCAACCTTCTGATAGAATCTATTCCAATGTCATTTGGAATAGTGGTGAAAAGATTATTAACATCCAAGGTTGTTAACAGAAGGTCACCCTCGTTTACTGTATTTTCCATAGATTTGAGCAATTTATCTAGGAAATAATCTGTATCTCTTAATACTGTTGTATAGGAATTTAAAAGTTCCCTTAGTTCCTTTTCCACATATAGCGATAAATTCTCTGTGGCCCATCCTTGGCCTAAAACTATTGGGAGTAATGGAGGATCCTTGATGTCTTTATGTATCTTTGGTAATCCATTGATACATGGGACAGTGGGTTTAAGAACATCCAGGAAGTCAAATAAATCCTTATCAATCTGTCTGTATGACACCATATCACTTAAACAAGAGCTAATTTTATTCATAGCTCTGGTTATTTCTGAGGATGGAACTTCAATATATGTTTTAGAATCTCGTAGCATTCTCATCATCTTGTTGACATACCATGCTGTGTCCATCATTACTATGGCACCTCCTTTGTCAGCTCATCTCCAAATGACATCATGATTCCATTGTAAGTTAAATATTGCTTTCTTTTCTTCAGAAGTAATGTTTCTATAGTGTTTGACACTAGAATTCATTCACGAAACAGAGAAGTAAAATTTCCACAGAAGAATCTCAAAGATAGAGGGTACAAAGAGCAGGATAAGAACAAAAAGAACATAAAAAGACTTTTATAAAATAACACACAGAATAATAACCCAATAAAGGGACGCAAAGGCACATATATGTGTGGCAATTGTAATATCTGTGCACTGATAGATAGTAGCAATCAGTTTGTGCATCCGGCTACTGGTAGAGAGTATATTTTTAATGTTAAGGCAACTTGTAAAACTTGTAATGTCGTCTATTTAGCAACTTGCAAAAATTGCTCATCTTTTTACATAGGAAAAAGTAACCAGTTGCTTAAAAAAAGAATACAAAGACACCAAAGGGATATCACTAACAAAGATATGTACAATGCACTAGCCTGTCATGTTGACATGAATAGAGGTCACACATTTATGTATAAAGTGATTGAAAACATTTTTGTCGGACCAAGGAGAGGTGACATCGAGAACCTAACTGAGTTAAGAGAAAGCAAATGGATAATCAATTTGAGGGCTGATCATCCTCCAGGTTTAAATAGCATTGTTCCCCTAAAACCAATTTTGAAACTCAGGAGACCGAGTATAAAGAAAGCACGTGTGCATTCAAGAAATATGTTATAAGTATATATGATGATGAATCGACACTAAAAGAGGAGCTATTTTATTATGAAACCTGCTTGATGTCCTCTATCTATACGCAATAATATGTTTATCATGCTGCAAGAATTCCATGTATCAGATTGGTATACACTTAGAAGTCCCCACAGAGAGTGAGGTTATGCTGAGAAATTTTAAAGTTCTATTACTCATGATAACATATGGCTGTTGGCTTTTACACAAGAGTGGCATAGTCTTATTACAAATAAGATGCGTTTATGTTCTAATTATTCCAAGTTATAACAACCACATAGTAATTTGGTTACTTGGTCACTTGGATAAATTGTTACTTGCTATCAACGGTGCTTTTAAACATCAAGCGTGTCTTTTTTTTGAATAATACTATTGAGCATGACTTAAGAACATGCCCTTATATACTACTAGATCTTCAGAACAGTGAAAACAACCTGCTCCATCTTGATATGTGTCCATATGTCACTCATTTTAAACTATACAACAATACGGTAACTTGATTACCTGGACAAATTGGTATCAGCCACCAATGGTGTCTTTAAACATCGAGTTGTGCTACTTTCATTAATCATGCTATCATGCATAATCTAAAGACACAGTTTTTAGATTATGAAATTGTAGATCTTTGAGACAGTGAAGACAGGTTGATTTTTTATGCAAACTGAAGCGATCGGCTTCAAGCACACCAATGAACTGGACTAGATATCAACTTGGTCGATGTAAATATATATAAAGAATGGATATATCTATTTTTGGTTATTTCCAGGCTGTATAGGCTTGATATTTTGCTTTGTAAATAAAGCCTATGATGTAGACTATCGATATATGCCTGAATATATGTAAATTGAAGTGATCGGCTTCATGCGTACTTATGAGTTCAATGTAATGGATGACTTTCAAGCTGTTCTCTCTGTATAGCTTGTTTTAAAAGTTTTCAAACATTCCATTATATAGAGACATTCACATTAAGGAAAGAGGCTCTAAGCTATGATTGCGAGTAAGCAAGACAGGTGAGCCATCGCCAATCACCAGTATATGTATTTTTATACATTTTTGATTGGATGAATATGCACCTTATTTACATACTATGAGCTGCAATGAAAAAGGCGGGAAACAGAAGTACTTGATCTTGTATATGCAAATGAGGTAGAGGAATACTATTATGGATTGGCTGAAAGTCACTTGTTATGTGTACGGATTGGTTAGCAATATAGAGGAACATCTTTTAAAAATGAATGTTAGTCCCACTTTTAGATCACGATCTGAGGAAGATTTTTATCGAAAGCGCTTATCGTGTGGATTTTAAGGGACTCATTTTATTTGGTTTTGTTATTTTGCTATTTGTCTATTAAAGAGAGGTCGAATTTTAGAATTTATTCATTTGTGGACTCATTGTTTTCCAAAAAGCCGAATTTGGTGAACCCACTGTCTTTGTTTTGTTTCTGTTTACTTTTTGAGACAGTTCACCACAGCTTTGGGGGAATCTTTGCTTTTACCACTGATGACTCCACTGCAGGTCCAACCTTTGGAACCAAAAATCTTAGATCTGAACATCACCAGAGCACCTACTTCAACACCATTAGAGTCTTCCATGTCAGCCCTGACTATTTCCCAGTCTGTCTTGACTCTGATCTTGTTGGACTGAAATAAGCGTTTGAGCTGAAATGTCAAAGCCGGTACTTTAGGGGACAGATTGGAACTGTTGAAACCCTCTCTCCCTCTTGGGGCATTGGCTATCGACTGCTCAGCTCCAGCGTATGCCTCAGACCTGGGGTGGGTCGGAGCCTCAGCATCTCTTTATGTTCCCCCATTAGAGAGACTTCCTCAATTTCATTTTCCACTTCAGTTTTGAAGGCCTTCTATCAGGTTCTGTTCAGACTGAGAGAAGAGGTGCCTCCTGCTTATTCAGATCCATCCCAACCTCCTAGTTGTACTGCTTTGGAATCTGCTTCTTCTCATTGACAGGGACAATCCATTTTCAGAGATCTCAGGGAAGTTCTGTCATTGAGTTTTCAGTCATATTCAGACCCATCACCAGAGGTTCCCCAACAACAGGTCCATAGAAAACAGACTTGCAAATGGAAGCATTTAGATTCATCATTGGAATCTGTCACAGAAAACATGGATTTGGATGAAGGGGAGGGTTCCCCTAGATTCCCCTTCAGAGATGTCTCCTTTGGCAAAATTCTACAGTTCATTAAGCAGAAAGGGGATGGTCCACCAATACACCTTTCTTGGAAGAATGCATGCTCCTGAAGGCTTTTGGAGCTGGCACTTCTACTACCTTGGGTGGTTCCCCCTACTGATGCACTCATTGATTTAGTGTCCTAGAAGGACAGCAGAGTAAATTCCCCAAAAAATAGATAAGATTTTGACTGCACCAAAGGATAGTTCTCATTGGAGTAAAGGTCCCCCTGGAGATGCTATGGTCATAGTGACAGCCATAAAGAAAGAGATGTTCAAAGACTGCTGTTTTGTCCACCCCCTAATAAGGAATCCAGGGCTCTGCAAAGATTTGGAAAACAGACATACTCTTCAGTGACCTTTTCCTTGAGACTGCTGAACTATCTTGCTCATGTTACTTATTTCCAAAGAGAATTGACCAAAGAGCTCAGCAATTTTATTTCTGGTAATTTGCAAGGGAATATCCAGAAGGCTGTAGAATCCCAGCTATCTACCTTAAATTCCCTTTCCAACATTTCCATGTGAATGCTTTGAAATGCAGCTGATAAAATGGCTAATGCAGCAGGTACCAGCATTGCTGTACTCCTCTGTGCCTGAATGCAGTTATATGATTTTGCAGAAGGCTTCAACACATCCTTCATTAATGCCATCATTGATGGTTCCACATTATTTTGACCAAAGATCAAGGAAACACTCACCAGAAGAGAACAGGATGATAAGATCCTATGTGCCTTGGGAATTTGCTTCTCTACTCCTCAAAATACCTTCTTCAGGAATCAACAACAAGGAAACAACACGTGATTGAGAAAATCACAGGATTTTAACTAAGATGGTTCCTTGAATAACGCCTCCCCCAGGACAGAGGATGGGGTAATTTTAATGGATATCCTCCTAGTTGTACAGGAGATCTGCAAATCCAAGAATGTTGCTGTCCCTTCTCCAAGAAATCCTTTCAGCACTCCTGAAGTGTTGCTTGATGGCCGCACTATTGAGGCAGTCTGAAGGCACTTATTCCTACACCCTTAAACCTGGTGGGCCAATCCTTCAGCCTCATGGGTTTTGAGGATAATAAGATGATACACAATTCCATTTCTCTCCTCACTTCAGATGAAAACCAGTGTACCCTTAGTGCCAACCCATCAGATGGAATCCTCAACAGCAGAAAAGCTGTTGAGAAAAAGGAACATCTAGCAGGTCCCATTAGACCAGATAGGATCCGGCGTCTACTCCAGGTTCTTTTTAGTTCCAAAAAGGAAAGACAGGGGATCTGAGTCCTATACTGGACCTAAGTCATCTAAATCAATCCTTCAGACATTACTGTTATGGTAAGTTTATGTACACAACCGTACATTCTGTTTTATATATATTGCCTGTAGCGTACCTCAGAGTTTACATTTTTTTCTGTACTTTGACTGTCATATGGTAGCTCTTAAATAATAACTGTAATAGCAATACGTAAACTGATACTGTTTTCATTTAATTCACTTTCTTGTTATTCTGTTTTCCAAAAGGCTAATTGAATGCAATCTTGACAAGAAGAATTCTAAAGAACTTTCAGAAAGTCTTTGGATGTGCACTTATCTAACTGAACTAGAGTGAGTATTCTGCTGTATTATAAATTTTAAACAGAAATTGTATTTAATCTTGTTGCTTGTGAAGACAAGTGTATGTTTGCATTCATGTATGCATATGACATTTTAAAATGTTAAGGATTTTTTCTAGGTGCCGTTTTCCCTCATGCCTGACAGCCATTAAGCCTCCTCTGTTGGACTCTGCCCATTTGCACCCCCATACTAGGGAATTTACCTTCACTACTGAATGGCAGTCAGAGGCCTTCAGAATCACCAGCATATAAGCAGGTATTAGGGTTGTTTATGCCTTCGTCTCCATCACAGCAGTTAGGACATTTGTGTAGCCTAACTCTGCCACCTTTGCAGGAAGATCGGCTACCTTCATCACAGCAGGGTACCTAAGTGCCTTCATGGTGTAAGTGCACACTCCCATAACTACACTCTGGGTGTTGGCTTGATGAATCAAAGTCCTATTCCCAGTAGGTGCATCTTGTTCGGCCCCTAGGACCACTCCTCATCACTGGATATACCAGGGTCTCCTTTCTCCCCTAACTTACTCCAGCCCATGCTCAGCACCATTGAGGAGACTAAAGCACTAATGGGAGTGCCATATTGCTGTCAAGGAGTGTTTTGCTTTTTGGCACTAACTCTCCTCTGTGGATACCCATAGATGCAAATCAGTCGATGCACCTCATCTTTTCTGTTTAAGACAGTGTCCGCCTGTGTATCCCAACGTCTCCAGCCAACATCAGAGATTGGTCATAAGGTGAGCCTGATTGTGTTCCAACCCTGCCAAAATGGGCATGCACATCCTTCCCTGCCAGCATCTCAGACTCCCTGGTTTCTAATTAAACCGTGAGTCACTTAGTTAGTAGTCAGAGCTTTATCCTTCTACTCAGTGGAAATGGTCCTAGGAGGTACACCTTGATGTCACCTTAATGTCCCACTCTACAGGATTGTTGCTGAATGTGTTTTGATCTTCTCAACTCTTTCCTAAGGCTAGGCATTCCAGTCCTCTTTTACCAACTTCATCAAGCACCTGAACAGCTAATCAAACTCAAGTGACCAGGGCCATAGTTGGGGTTTATCCATCTATGTCATCTGAGCTGGTTAAAAATCATATACTGGTGTATACATCTGATAAAATTCATGACATCCATCATCTTTTAGTCGATTTTCAGTTTGCAGCATTACTTCTATGATTTTTTTTTTCAATTTCTGCGTTAGGCAATATACGGGTTATTATATTTTATCACTGTAAGTGAATGGCAATGTTCTTTCTACTTACAATGATAATCTGCCTTTTTTTTTGAGATTGTCAGATAGCAGGTTAAGGGACTTTCTTCTTTTCTATACTGTTGTGTGGTTTCAGTGTTGACATATTTAGAGTAGCCAGGGTCTTGGGGGTTCAGAAAGGCATGCAGTAATGTTATTTACTTTTTTTTTTTTTTTACTTTTGTTGTAAGGTTTTCAGCGGTTCTGATGAAACCCATAACTTTCAGTGTTTTCTGTTTTGATGTATTATTTATCAGTTTAAGTTGCACTGATAAATTGAAATCATACCTCTCAACTACACAGATTTTCACAGAATGTCCAATTTTTTGCTTATATTTTTGGTCCATTTTTTATAATATTGCAGTTTTCTGGCAAATAATTTGCAATTCATTAAAGTGTGAAGTCAGAAACTCCTGACAGATATTGAGTTTCAGACTTCATACCCTTCAGAAAATCCATGCTAATGCAAACATTTTTACTTCATCAACTTTCTAAGTTTGTAGAAGCAATATTTAAAAATTTTCCATATTTTCGGGCCTTTGTCCCCCATTATTTATGGCTTTGTCCAGATTTCTTGCTGTCAGAGGTTGAGAGGTATGGTTGAAATTGACCCTGTGTATCATTAAAAACAGTAAGACTATGGGATGCAGGGGATGAACTAGGCTTGTTAGGTAGTATGCAATAGAAAAAAAAATACCTGATTACTGTCTTTATGCTCTATCCATGGTTTACTTTACAGAGTTTATATAACAGATCGTCACTCAGTAATTTGGGTTTTCTAGGAGCCCACAATTTAAATTCCATGCTAGCTGTTTGTTTTTTGTCCTCTATGTCTATAAGCATTCCACATGTACACCACATTCAGGTATGATAAAAACTGATTTGCACACATTATTAAAGTCTGAAACTGCCACCTGAAGGATTTTACAGTTATTTACCAAACATAATGCCTAAAAATCCATGTAAGCAATTTATACTCATTAGCAAAATTATCCTAGTGATCTGGCTGCTGGATAAACTATATACATCATGTAGCTTTTATCTCATCTGTACAAATCTCATTTCCTTTTTCCTTCGATGGAAGCTTTTTTTTGTGATTGATACTGTTCTGCTCATAGAGATGGACTAGTAAAGAATACATTTTGAGACATATAAGCTGTGCTTGTAGTGGCATTAATTCTAGATCTTGGTGTATTATCATCCCCGTTCCGTTACCATTCCATATTATGTCTTCCTATGTAGATTGAATATTTGCAGATTTTAATATTCTTGTTTCTTTTTAGTAAAATAGGAGTTCACATTCTAATTTTTTTTTCTTATAAAGACATAAGAACTAACTTGTTATATTTGTATAGACTATTTAAGTTGTTTTATACTTTCCTAATAAAAAACAGTACAATGATGTGGTTATAGCATATGGACAAAAAGAACTGTACTGTATGAGGTCCCATTTCAAAGGACTTTGCATACATGGGACTTAGCCTTGCACTGAAGTTCTGATGGAAAGTTTAAAACAACAGGTAGTATTACATAATGTTCCTAATCATAAAGCATGGCATTGTCTGATGTTTTGTAGCAGACTGTAGCTAATGAGGTGCAACTACAGAGGGGAAATGCTGAGGAAGAGGAACAAAGGGTTTGGTGAGAGGATCAGAGCTTAACTCTATCATGGAAGCTTACGGTAATCATATTATGAGCTGAGGCTAACTATAGTATGAAGATATCACTGGCATGTTCTTTGACTAATTATGACTAAAGTAAATACTATGGGAAGAAATAGCCAGGGAATTGTTATGGTTAGGCTTCTATAGGCCCTAGGGCCGATAGCCTAGTACCACCCTATGAACCTATAAAGAGGATGGTGTCGAATCCTCTGTGGCATGGCATGAAAGTATATACTATTCACTAATGGCTCCTAGAAATGCTGCTGCTAAAATTTGGAGGGTGAACTCACCTGGCAAGTGCATGTCAGGAGCAGTGTCAGAATGATCCATTTGTGGGGAAACTCCACAATAGGTCTGTTTGCCTCCTTTCAAAATAGACTACTAAAAGAATTATTTTGTAGGATTAATTGCAAACAGGCCTGGAAAATAGATGCTTTTTCATTCTCTTGGACTGAAATGTTCACTTATGCATTTCATCCTTTACACTATTGTCCAGGGTCATTCTGAAGATTCAGGAGGAATTTCCAAAAATCATTGTGGTGATTCTCTTCTGGCCCAGAAATCAATAGTTCACTTTTCTTATGGAATTGGCAAGTACAATTATAATTCCTCACACAATGGATTTGCTCACAGAAGAAATTTAAGGCACCTTTTTTTGAGGGCATGCATCGAGTGTTAAAGGAGGCAAAGAAACAAGCTACTAGAAAATCTTAATTGGAAAATGGAAAAGGTTTGCTAGTTGATATTGCACTAACAACCAGAGCACATTCAGATTTTCTGTACCTCTGGTTTTGCAGTACTTGTACTTGTCTGCCCAGGGAACCTTCTCTTTCATCACAGACTTTGGTCGAGTCATTCTTGAAAGGGGTTTTGCATATGAATCCACCTAGAAAACAGGTGACAGCTACCTGGGATCTTAACTTTGCCTTGGAAAAGTTAACTTTACTCCTTTTGAAGCAGGTGATCAGACTGGTTTATGGTTCATCACTTAAGACAGTATTGCTCTTTGTTCTAACATCTGAAAGAAGAGTATCTGAGCTGCAAGCTCATATGGTGACTCAACCCTATTTGGTCTTCCATGAAGATGAGGTTTCTTTATGAACAAATTCCTCCTTTATGCCAAAAGATGTGTCAGAGTTTAGAATAAACCAAACCATCCATCTGCCAGTCTTCTTTACTGAATATAACAAAAACAGGAAGAAAGGATTCTTTGTACTGTGAACTCTCATAGGCAGCTCAGGTATTACCTTTCAGGAAAGCTTAACAGATTTTTATTTTTTGTGAAGGTAAGAAACAAGGCAAGCTGTGTCAAAACAGAATATTTTCAGATGGTTGTCCCTTGCAATTTTGTGGAGTGTGGCTTTGATTTCGGGGTTTTGGAAGACAGCCTTCATTGGTACCGAACTGTACTACTATTTTTTGTGGAAGTCTATCTTTTCGTTTTACTGGTCCTTGCAATTTCCTTTTGTTATAAGACTGTGATAAGGTCAAGGCTCATTCTATGAGCGCCTTTGCTTCTACTATGGCTTTTTAGAAAGGGGTGGACTTTAGAAGCATTCTAGAGGTAGTTACAATGTCCTGTATGTATAATGTTAGAAAGCATTGCAACCTAGATTCCTTTTCCAGCAACAGAACAAGTTTTGCTAGCAGCATTCTCCAGGGGATCCTGAACCCTCTTCTTTCCTTCCTCTTCCCAAACTGTATTATTTTTGGAATTCCATCCATTCAACTAAGACTTCTTCAGCAGTGATTATATTAACACCATACAGTTGTGTAAGTAAACTTATCTTAACAGCAGATATTTAAATATATCACTGCTGCAGTAGCCATTACCTCCCTCCATCTACTTTTTTGTGTTTCAGTTATGCCAGAGTAAGGATTTGTATACATATTCCTCTTTACTTTTCTTATCAGGACTGTAGCCTCCCTCTTTTCAGATGGCAAGAAAGTCCTGAAGCTTTGGTGCCAAGGCTGCTGGTTTTCTCTAACTAAAGACTTATGCAGCCAATAGTCTGGCTGCATGTGGAAGGAATCTATTACTTTGGGAGACTATCCAGCTGCTCTTTCTTCAGCCTGTTTCAGTTATGCCAGAGTAAGGATTTGTATACATATTCCTCTTTAATTTTCTTATCAGGACTGTAGCCTCCCTCTTTTCAGATGGCAAGAAAGTCCTGAAGCTTTGGTGCCAAGGCTGCCGGTTTTCTCTACTTAAAGACTTATGCAGCCAATAGTCTGGCTGCATGTGGAAGGAATCTATTACTTTGGGAGACTATCCAGCTGCTCTTTCTTCAGCTGGATAGAACTCATACAGCTAAGACTACTGCAGCAGTGATATATTCAAACATCTACTGTTGTGGTAAGTTTACTTATGCAAGGGTGTGTTTCAGTATCTTGCTGGCAAGGCTAGTTTGGCTTATTGGTCTGTATTTGCAAAGAATAGTGGTAGAACTCCCACTTATGAAGGGAAATAACCAGAGCTGCTTTCTATGCCTTTGACACAAAGCCATTTGAGAGGCTAATGCTGAACTACTTTAGAACTGGGTTGGTGAGACAGTGTTCATAGTGGTGAGGACATACCCTGGCACATTGTTAGGCCCCACAAAACTATTTTTTTTACTTCTGTAAAAGCTTTTAGAACTTTCACAGAGGTGATTACTGGTGGTGGTGATTGGGAGACAGGGATGAGAAACTTGAATTAAATGTATCTACTAAAATGTTGGCTATATCCTCAGTATCTGAGTAGGTGCAATGTCTCATGCTTATGCTTTATAAAACATTCCCATCTCTTGTAGTTTTTGACATAGTTTGCTGCTAGTTGTAACCATTGCACAGCAATATCAAAATAACATTTTTGTCCAAGTTTGGAAGGTTTCCTACTGTCCTGTTGGTGCAGAGTCTTCTGCACATTTGCAAACTGATTTACTCACACACTAGTGTTTTTTTCTGGTTGCTTCGCTCCCCTTCCAGCTCCATTTTCCCAGCCACCCCCACAGCTCACACATTTACTCCATTCTAACCCCTCCCATTTTTGCTTACATCATAATTGTAGTTAAAGGAGCACAAACTATAGCTACACAAACAAATATACACATCCCCCTGATACCACCCTTCTTTCTTTCTTAATCACTGTCTGCCAAGAACATCTCTACTCTACTCCTCACCTCACCTGTCAACCTTTTTAGACTCAGCTACATGTTTCCCCACAAAAAATATTGGGTTTTATCTCTTTTACAATGCTTTTTCCCTCTTATCATCTAAACTTACACTCTTTTACTGCTCTTGTCTTACTCTTCCACCTACAGCAATAGAGTTTTCACCGATACTGAGTGGAAATACACCTGTCATACATCTATTAAAAATACTTATTCCTCAACTCAGTAATTGCCATTCAACTTCCCCATTTACATACCCAAGTATGCACATCACCCCAGCCCTACCCACCCCCACCATGCACACTTCTTCAGTGCCTCAGAACCAATCGTCATGCTTTCTCCATCCTAGGCCCTAACTCTGTGGAATCCCTCCCTGCTAATAGTAAAGACTTCATGTCATACCCATCATTTCATTCACAGCTTAAAGATCATCTAAAGTTTGAGGCAGTTTGTAAATGCTTTCCCTCTGTACATATCACCTAATCCTCCACGCTCCCCTTGACCTGTCAGCCATCTTTATCTTCCTCACATTATTTCCCTGCACTAATATGTAACATCTCTTCCACATTTTATATATTCTTTATAGTTGTCTGTGTGCCCTTATCTAACATTTGCTGTCTTTTACACGTTGTGCTCTATCCCTTCAGTATTTCATTCTTCTTCTTCTTTACTCTGACCATCCCTTCCTATTGTCCCTTGTACTGCGTACTTTTTTTATTACTGTTATTGATTCATTGCTGTCTTCACACAACATTTTGTTTGTATTCGTAATACTTCTTGTTTACTTGCTTGTCTTTTTTCTTTTATATTTGTCTGGACTGAGACTGAAATAGGTCCACTTGGATCAGTGCTCTACCCCAGTTACCAAATTGACTATATAAATAAATAAATATTGTTCTGAATTAGCTTAGTTCAATATTGGCTGTTTTTTCTTAAGGTTCCTAATGTAGTTGAAAAATGTCTTATGGTCATCCTTGCAGTCGGAGGAAATTTTCAGTCTTAGCCAGGGGGTGATTTTATTTCTAAGTTGTTTATTTAATTTCTTGAATTCAGTTTTGAAACATGAGGGGTTTTTTTTGTTCCTTTTCTTATGCAGATTAGTCAGTTCCCATGGTTGGCATAATGGTTAATGTCTTTGCATCCTAAGCACAAGGTGGAGGGATCAATGGACCTCTGTCCATTGCTTATGTGGAGTTTATACAGTCTCCCTGTGTTTTTGTGGGTTATCTCCCACCTTCTAAAAACATGCCGGATGTTTTCACGTCACACTTGAGAGGAATGCCAATAGAATGCACCCAAAGTTGAATACTCATTGGCACCACCACATAGTCTAAATGGTCCCTATCCAGGGAAGAGTTCGGTAGATCAACCACTTTAGGTATCAACTGTGGTGTGCAGTGTCCTTTAGATAAGAGATAGTGGATCACAAATTATGTGCTGTTATGGCTAACCACTCAGTTTAAAAATTTGTTCTACGAGATTTGGTTATGTTGACTAATGTCATTAAAATATGGTATTTGTCTTTGATAAGCAAATTGAAGACCTGGCCTAATCTGACCTATGACAGGCACTCATACAAATGGTGGGAGTTTTCTTTGTACTTCTATAGGCCAGTGTGTGTTTGCCGTAAAGCAGCTCTGGGTGAATAAGCTACTTGCTCAGTCTGGCTTACTTGAATAGCTCTTTTGAGTGAAAGCGCAATGTAAAATCTGAATTTAAAGTTCAAAATAAACTAAGGATTGCTACATGGAATATAGATTCAACTGACAAGATGAAGTTTAGAACTGAATGACATGTTGGTAAGGAGGAATCTGGACATCCCCTGTGTCCCAGAGACAAGGTAGAAGGCTAGGGCAACAAAGTAACCTGGTTTGTGATTGAGAGTTTACTACTCAGGAGAGGAAAGACTAGAAATGGTGTGAGAATTGTGGTGAGGGTTAGTCTTCTGAAGATAGTGAGGGATAACAAAAATTCATGGCAGTCAGTCTCAAGTGTAAAGATAGGACAGTATTTATAACTTCGGCCTATGCCCCACACCAGAGTTGTGATGATGAAAAGAGTAAATTCAGGCAGCAGTTTCAGGACCTACTAGATACAGCAGGACAACCTGAGTTGGTGTTGATAATGGAGGACTGAATGCTCATACTGGGACAGACAGGACAGACAGAAAAGGATATGAAGTCTGTCCAAGTCCACATGGGTGGTGCAACAGGAATAAAGAAGTAGAGGCCATTCTAGTCTTCTGTCTGGCAAACAGCTTGATGGTAGCCAACACATTGTTTAGTAAGAGAGACAATCACAGGATCACACTCAAAAAAGTTCATTGTGCAACTTGAGCAGACTTTCTATTATTAAGGAATGACCATTGGGGTAGAATCAGAGATTGCAAAGTCATCCACATTCTGTCCATAGTATAAACCATTGGTCCACTGATGACACAGTCAGCTGCAAGCAGTGGTCAGATAAGGCTCTGGTCAATAAAGACTAGGCTGAAGACCTGGAAGTTGACTGGAGTGAAAGCACAAGAGTTTAAGGAAATACTCAGGGGTCTAGCATCTCATGAAGATGATGAAATAAGTGGAGCCAAAGAAAAATTGCAGTGTCTCAAAATGTTATGTATGAAGACTGTAGAAGAGATAGGCAAGGAAATAACGTACACAAGGCTAGCTAGTGGTGGAATGCAAAAATGCAAAAGTCCAGGAATTTGTCAAAAAAAAGGAGGAGTGCAGGGAAAAACTGGGAGACAGAAAAGGCAGACCAGGCTAAGGAGGAGTACTGGTCAGCTAACAAAGAGGCCAAGAGTCACAATAGTAAACAACAAGGCATCAGAGGTACTCTAACAGCTTCTGGAAAATGAGTCAGCAGATGACAAAATAAACTTTTTCAGGTTGCAAGACAAAGACAGAAAAATAAAGAAGACAGTCATCAGTCAACATTCTTAAGAGATGTCACCAACTACCTGCTTACCAGTCCACAAGACATCAAAGACAAATGAAAGGAGTACTTCTAGTAGCTTCTGAATAAAGAAAACCTCTGAAAAGGTGTACTGCCCCATACACAGCCTAGAATAAGTAAGAACAACACTAAGGAAAATGAAGGCAGGGAAAGCAGCAGGCTTAGATGAGTCATGGCAGATATGATCAAGATGATGGAGAATTAGGGCAGAAATGGCTCCAGAGGATACTTATACTGATATGGAACAAAAGGCTTATTCCATCTGAATGAAAAATAAGCATTTTAGTATTAGTGTGTACAAGAACAATGGGGACATTCACAACTCTGGGTAGTATAGAAATATCAGACTCCTCTCACACTGCATGAAAGTGATAGTGTGGGTGATTGAAAATGAATGTACCAAGTAATGCAAAATAAAATGGGAGATGAGCAATTGAGATTCAGATCAAGATGCAGCACAACTGACTCAATGTTTGCAGTGAGGAAAGGATAGTAAAGAAACTGGAAATGAGCGAGATTGTCTAACTGAGAATTCCTAGACCTGGCGAATGTGTGTTTATGCTTCCAACAGCATTTGAAAATGAATTATTGCAGATATTTTTTTCATTTATATGGGGTTCTAGATTAAACCCATTAAAAAGAGGAGTTTTTTATGCAAAAAAAAAGAAAAAAAAGATTTAGGGTTAATTAACCTAGTGGTATATGTTGCTTTATTAAATTTGTACAAAGTGTTAAAGTGGATAAATGAAAAAGATGAGAGATTAGTAAAACTGTATAAAGTATGATACATTTTGAGTATGGTAAAAAAAGAATAAAGAAGAAAAAGGGTGCATAAATAAAAAACTAAAATATTGCCAAGAAAAAAATATTTTTGTGGAAAACAAAAATTGATGATATAGAAAAAGATAGATACATATGGTATAAGAATGTAATGATAAAACATTACTGTGTAAAACCACAGGAAATCTAACAGATGAAAAAATTAAAACTATAAAAATAAGAAGCAAATTGTGTAATCAGAAAGTAGAATGTCAATAAGTTTTGTGGAAACTGTAATAGATAATTTGCCAGTAAAAGGAAATATGGCATATGAAAAGAAAAGTGATAAAATATGTTTACATTATTAAGAAGAAGAAACTACAGAACATGTGTTTTTGAAATGTAAAAGAATAAGGGAAAACTATGTACAGAAGATTTTTTTCAAAGATATTAAATAAGTGGATAAAATAAATATGGATATTACAAGAATAGAAATAAAACATGTTAAAAGAATAAATAAAAAGTTATTTTACGTTATATGGATTATATGGAAAGAAGAATAAATGAAATTATGTTAGTGGTTGATGGATTTTAGCAACAATATTAAGTAAAATCAGATGGTGTAAATTATGGAAAAAGGACTGGTTGTCTAATAGGGATGAAAATTTAGTATGATTGTATAAAGGAAATTATGAAACATATTTGTGTATTTATGTATTTGTACATATGTAAATGATTGTAAATATTTTGTAAATAAGAATAATGCATGTAAAATATGCTACTTTTATTTAAACTTCATTCTTCTTTTTATTATATATTACTCCTCATTTTGTTGGATTCAGTATTGACCTAAAATTAAACTGAAAAATACACCTAACAGTACTTTCTACATTTTAACTGTAAGCACATGCACCGTCCACCAAGGAAGCAGGTTTTCACAGTATATACATTTGTAATATATATCCCCTTTGTATAAATGATAAATAAAAATATTTTCCACCAAAACAAAAACTTGGCAATTTCTTCCAGTATTTCTCTCCAATGACCGATTACACTTTAATTTCTCCGCATTTTACTACTAATGCACTTATTTCTTTTCTCAATAAATATATCCCATTCTTTTTCTTAATTTCACTAATCCTCTTGCTCTTCATCTTTTGTAACTGCAATCCAAAATGTAACAGTTCATCATGCTTTCCACAATTTCATTCATCCAGTCCTTATTTTAAGCTGCAAATGTCCAAGTCACCTTCATATAACAAACAGATAAGTATTCCAGTTAATTTCTCTAATTCTCATGTTTCTCTCATTCCCCAATTGCTTGCTTTTATTATTGCATTCACCACCAATACAAAAAGACACATTCATAAGATATATCCCTGTTTAAGTTCTCTTTTAATTCAAAATTTTCCTAATCATCTGTCTAGCATAAATTTCATCCAGGATGTTTCATAGCATATCCTTATTACCGTTGCTGCTTTCCTGCCTATCCCATATGCTTCTAATATCTTCTGCATTGCCTTATCACATTACTAATTGTAAATCTTTTTTCCTGTCAACATAATATCTACTACATGCTGTAATGCTAAGGCTAACACAGTAGAGACCATTTGAACAACTACTGTTACGGTAAATGTACTTCCACAATTGTAATTTCATTTACTATTGCTAACACTACCTTTATCTCCCTTCTCTGTATACTGAAACCCCATACTTCATCCAATATTTTTTGCATTGTTTTCATAACAAGGTATAATCTATATATTCCCAGTATTATTAGCCTTCAATTGGGCCTCAATATTTTTATAATTTTTTTTATTTTATTTTTTGTATAAATTTAATCATCCCACCACATAACTATTCTGTCTTTATACATTTCTCCATCCACTCATTCAGTATTTTCAAAAACAGTCTTTTTCTCTTTCATTCATTCCTTTATAGGTTCATAGGTAAGTACTAGGCTATATAAGCCTAGCCAAAAAAGTTCCCTGGCTTTCACCACCCAAGAAAGTTATTTTCCTGCGCCCCTGTCTAGCAGAGCCACAGAAGTGATCCTGAGGGTGAATTTCCTATTTCCCATGCAATTGTCAAGATTTTTCCTAAAGAGGGCTAATGAGGAGCTTTGCTTGACATGGATGGGTAGTCTGCTCCAGAGCATGGGAAGTCTCTGGGACAGGAATCTATCCCTCCAGCATGTTCTGTTTATTGTGGTGGCAAGGTTTAGGTCCCTGGAGCATGTGGCTCGAAGGGATTGGGGTTTCTTTAAGTGTAACATGTCCAACAGATCTGGGTTTGACATAGCTTTGTATTTTAGGCAGAGGTCACCTCTGAGTAGGCAATAAGCGATGGAGCAGAGCTGGAGTTTTTTGAGTTGGTCTACATATGGCATCTGTTTGAGGCTAATAATCCTCTTAGTGAGGTATTTCTGTGGCCTTTCTAGTTGTTGTAGATGTCTTGCGAGATACATGCCAAACAGGGCATTGTACTCTATAATGGGTCTGATGACAGATGAGTAGAGAGAAACAATGACCTCTTTCTTTCTGGAGGAGAACCCCTTTGTGATGAGGTGTGCCATGTAGATGGATTTCCTGACTACTGTGGCGATGTGATTATCAAAGGAGAGACTACTGTCCACCTGTGTCTCAAGGTCTCTTATCACACATTCCATGTTTAGTAAGCTACCCCCTATGTGGTAGTTCATGGGTACAGTGTTTTTCCCAAAGGGGATGACAATACACTTCTTGGCATTCAGCTTGAGGCCATGACTTTGACACCAAGCATCAGTCTCAATGAGGCCCCTTTGTAGAATGTCCACATCATTAGGCGACTCTATTATGGGCCTAGTTTGCAGTCATCTGCAAACTTCGTTAGCCAAAGACCTGCTGTATTAGCCTGGACTTCTGAGAATTAGATGCCAAACAGGAGAGGACCCAAGACTGAGCCCTGTGGTACTCCACTTGTCACTGTTCTGAAGTTGGATTTGGAATCAGCTACTTTCACTGTATGGGTTCTGTCAGTGAGCCAGTTGGCCACCTATCTTGTGATATAGGGATTTATGCCCAGTCTAGTGAGTTTATCTATAATTCCAGAGTGGGGGATGGTGTCAAAAGCCTTGGCGAACTCAAGATAAGCTGTGTGTACCACCTTACCCTTGTCCACATCTCTGGTGACTGTTTCAAAGAAGTCAGTCAGGTTTAGGAGACATGACCTACCTTTTACAAACCCAAACTGAGTGGGTTCCAGAGTTTGGAGGTTACCTATGTCCTTGTTTATAAGCTCCAAAATTATAGGTTCCATGGCCTTGCAGACCAGGCTCATTAGGCTAATGGGCCGGTAGTTCCCAGGGTCTGCGGTGGTGACCCCTTAGTGGAGTGGGATAACTGTCACTTTGTGCCATTCAGTAGGCAAAAAGCCTGAAGTGAGGCTATGATTGAACATGGCACTTAGGTGGGGTACCAGTTCCTTCTGTAGTTCATGCAGAACGCAGCCTGGGATTTGTCAAGTCCCATGGATGCTGTGTTCTTGGCTTTGGAGAGTGCGGTCTTTACTTGTGCAGCCGTGATTACAGGGGCTTTGCATTCTTCAGTTATAGTGATGGGCCCTTTGGAGGGTGAGTGAAGGGTGAAGTTTGCACTAAACCTATCTGCCAGGATGTTGGCAATATTAATTGGTTCTGTATATCTAGTGCCATTGTGCTGTAGCTCAGAGCAGATATGAGTGTCGCCATTGAGATTCTTGACATAGCTCTATAATGCTTTGTGGTTGTCTTTAGAATCAGTGGTGATTTTATTTTCATAACTAGCTTTGGAGGATTTTATGAGGGATCTCAGCTTCTTACTGAGTCTGCCCAGGGAGTTCCTGCAATCAGGGGATTTTACACTTTTTTTGCAACAGCTTCTTCCTTCTGTTGTAGAGTTTTTTTATGGCAGGGACCACCAGATTGGCTTCCTTTTTTGGAGGATAGCCTTTTATAATAGCGATAACTTAGTCCATCCATTCTTGTTGCTGATCCGACCTTTCCTTCCATTACTGATTCCTTCAATTCTTCTATTTTAAATTTCTCTTCTAGGTCTTAACATTTTCAGATATCATTTTCACCTTCCATTGTTTTCATACAGTATACTTGTATAATTTCAACAGTCTCCATAATTTCTTCCTGTTTATATTTTATCTTGCTGTCTTCATCTAATATTGTTTCTTTGCTCCCCCCTCTTGTTTTAACTTATCTTGCCAAAAACAGTATGTCTTTCTCTTTTTCCTGTTAGAAAGTTGTCTGTACATCAATTTTTTTTACTTTGTCTCTGTTTTCATATGATTCTTTTTTGTTCCTCTTATTCCATTACACCCTTCTTTTATTTCTTTTTCATACCTTTTCATTGGTTCTTCTCACTCCATTTTACCCTTTTCATTCTGTTTTCAACTTCAGATTTTTTTTATACTTTTCCTTATACACATACTCAGCAATATGTCCAGTTTTCGTAATTCACACTCATCGTCATATGTTCTTATCATAATTTCCTATCTATTTTTTTTCCTTTTTTGTTAGCCTTATCTGTTAATCTTTTTATTAATTTTCCTACTTTTATTATTTTTCTATTAACTCCTATTCTAACCGATAATGCTTTGTGATCTGAAAGTTAATTATTTTATACATTCTACAAGGCCTTCTTGTCTTTCAGATCTGTCCAGTCCCCATTTTTCCTGTTTTCAGACCTGTATGTTTTATCAGTTATTTCCTTCCCATAACAACTTCTGTTATTTTTCCATTTCCTTTCTTAAATTACAATTAAAACCTCCCACCACAATTATGTACATATTTGCCATCACATACATATTTCTCTTTCCCTCTCTTTTTCCCTTTTTCACACAGCTTATGTACAAAAAGCTTATCACATTCAAATCTAATGTTTTATACCATTCATTCACTAACAAACTCCTGATACCATTTTGTAACTACTTACATTTAATGCCAATATTCCTATATCATCCTTTTCTCTTTTTTGTATCTTCCCTCCTTCTAGTTTTTTTATTTTACTCCTAACCCTCACCACCTGATTTTATACAATTTTGTTCTCATTCTTCCATTGTCTCTTATCTCTTTCTGTCATTCTTCACCTTCCAGTACTGCATACTTATTTTTAAATATTATCAGAGACATCTCTGGCTACAGATATCCCACTTCATTTGCCCCATTTTCCAATTCCCTTGCATTGTGTTAGTGTTATCCACTTATTTGCCCATATTACTTTCTTCTTCACAGATATGTTCAGTAATACTTTCAACTAATTTCATTTGTTTCTACCATTTTCTTCTTCATGTATAATTTCTCATTGTAATCAAGAACAATCAACCAAAAATGTCCTCTCTTATTGCATTTTCACCATATCGGTTTACAATTCCTAGTAGTATGTCCCCTATCCCTACATTGTCCACATTCTCTTTTAATACACTGTTGAATAAAGTTTAACTTGTCTTCAGTGTCTAACAGTGTCCATTTTCTCACATGCTATATTTTTCCTAAATTCACATTAGGAAAATTTCACCATACATTTTTAACAGTGTGCACTTTACTACAAACAGTTAGAAAAAAAAGTTCTTAACTCATATTTTCCTGTAGCTAATGTTATTTAATGTTATTAATTGTATGCTTATTTATGAAACAGAATGTTTTTTCACAGTGACAGTGTGCTTTTTTCTTCACTTTATTCATAAAATGCTATGCTATTAAATACATTTCAAAAGTCACTTCACAAAAGTCTTCACTGCCTAAGTTAATTAAATCAAAATAATATTATCCAGGGTATCATACTGATTAATTAGGCTTCATTGGTGTTTATTCTGATTCTTACTGTGATGCCCGTGCACTCGCCCAGTAATCAAGGAGCCTCAATACTCACTACTAACACCAGTGAGGGACGTGCACACTGGGAGGATGACAAATACTCACACAGTAAATTACAATTTCCCTTAAGAGCACACAGAGATCACAGTGAATCTGGGGCTGGTTTCTCCCTTTCTCTCCAGATCCCCAATAAGACTCCCCACTGGGTCCAAATCTCAGCCTAGTGTGCAAGCTAAAACCTCCAGCAACCTCTCTGTCTACAAACGCTTCATGCCCCTGCCCAAGTAGCTGACAAACACACACACACACACACACACACACACACACACACACACACACACACACACACACACACACACACACACACACTCTTTGAGATGAGTTATATACAACCACACAGACACTCCTGAGGAAGGCTGGCACAGATTCTCCAGCTCTGTCCCCTTTCTGCCCAGTCTAATAGGTAGTACCAGCTGCCACACTAATATCGGCTACTGAAAAGGCCCTTAACAAAGGGTGTCCAATTATTACTGTGCAATATTATTATCCAACTGGTAAGTGTGACTGAACAGCAAGGCTTATTTGGGGTGGCTTGGATAGTATCACTTTATACATGCAATGTACTCCAGAGGTTAAATTATCTCTGCACAAAACCGCCACAGTTGAAAGGTTTAAAAATATTTAATAATAAATAATAAAAACACAAGACAATACTTCTTTCTACACAGTGCTAGTCAACAGTTCAGAGATTACAGTGAAATACTTAACGTAATACAGTAGAAAAGTTCTGACATCAATACAGAAAAAAGACTAATCTAATCTTCCTATTTCCAAGCTATATCTAGGAGAAATCACAGTTCTAAAATAAACTTACATATAGAGCATAGGCAGTGCTGGTGAGTAGGATGTTCCCAAGACAAATGCCAAAATGCTCTCTGATTCTGTCTGTTTAAATTGATAACAGAGTGCTGCCTCACATTACATCATCCTTAACAATTCTCTGGTTTTCCCAGGATAACAGAAACTCAGAGTGTAATAGCCCTTTTGATCTTGTAGCTGGTCAGGAAGCCACAGCAATAAAAGAAATTATATATGTAAATTCTAGCCATTAACTCTGGCCTCAAAACAATAGGCAGAATGCCTTTATCTAGACATCTCGGCTTCGAGTTTTGACATCAAACAATTAGACAATGCTTGACTTATCAGCTTTCCTCCAGCAGAGTGCAGTGTGGTTACATGTTGGAAGTTCAACATTTACCATAATTTTCTTATATTTAAGAAAACAAGCATGTGGCTTACATTAATATTTACAAATGACAGAATTATCTACAAAATTATATTTGGCTAGGCTGGCAGCCTTCACATATCTTCACAGATCACAGTCAGTCTGGAGCTGCTTTTTCCCTCTGTCTACAGAACCCCAATAAGACTCTACTGGCACATCTGTAGGGTTCAGATCTCCACTGAGTGGTCAAGCCAAAATCTCCAGCACCCTCTCTGTCCAACCAGTGCATCTTGTCCCTGCCTAAGTAGCTGACACACACACACACACTTTGAGATCTGATTTAGTTTCAAACATACAGACAGTCCTGGGGAAGGCTGGCACAGGTTCACTAGCTATGCCCCCTTCTATCCAAACTAAAAGGTAGTAATCACTGCCACCAACCACTACTTACATATCAGCTACTTAAGGCCCTTCCCAAAGGGTGACCAATTCCACTGTGCAATGTTACTGTTATCCAAATGATAAGTGTGACCAGAGCTTGTAAGGCTATTCTAGAGTGGCCTGTACAGTATCACCAAATACATATGCAAGTAGTCTAAGAGCTTATATATCTTTACACAAAACCAGCCACAATTAAAAGGTTTAAATATATTTAATAATAAATATTAAATCACAATACAATACCCATTAACTCAACACAGTGACAATAGAGTTCAGAGTCACAGGAAATTAAACCAACATTGTAGGACAGTCTCACATAAATACAGAAAGCATCTAGACTATTCTTAATGTATTCCTATCTGTCTGGAAGAGAAATCACTGTACCTAAATAACTTAGTTACAGAGCAAGGCAAGTGCTGGTGATTTCTTAACAGGTCCAGAACAAGATACAAAATACACTGACTTTCTCCCTGAGATAGTTCTTAAATTAATAATAAACACTGCTGCTGAATCATCTCCGATTGCATATTTCTTGTCACCTCTGCCTAGTTTCCCAGGCTAGCAGGAACTTAACATTTTAACATGTCTCTGTTAATAATACGTATCTCTCAGAAGCTGACAATTCTCTTTTAAAAACTTGCCTCAAAGTGGGAGTCATAAAACAATTACCTTGGAAACGTGTAATTACCTCTGTTTCCAGACAATAGAAAGAAGGCCCTAGCCTAGACATCCTGTCTCTTAGCTGAGATAAACTAATTTTATAACACATGGTAAAACTCTACTTATCAACTTATTTTCTTAGAGTTTTGAAAGTTAACTCTGTATATTTCTACTCTACTGTGAAACCATACATTTGCATTGACATATTGTTTATATACATGTCTGCTATTTCCAGCAGAGTGCACTGTGGTTACAATCTTGAAGCTTAATACAGAACATCTAGTTTTCTTACATTTGTACAGCAAACATACAAATCATATTACTATTCACAAATGACAGAATTATTTACAAAATTCTATCTAGCTGGGCTGGCAGTGTCACATTTCTATGTAAATCATATTAATATTTTCAAGTGACATATAATTATTTACAAAATTCCAGCTAGCTGTGCTGGCAGCATCTCGGTTTATCACACTTGCCACTAGTTGTTGTTGTACACACATACAGTCCTTCAGTGCTCCTCCGAAATCTTGCCCTTCCCTTTTCCTCCATACTTCCTCTTCTGTCTACCTGACTCACAGTTGAAGCATATGTTTTTGTGGTTCTCCTTTCAGCATTTGCATCAACTCTATTACTTCAGCCTGTTGCAGAAGTATGTACTTACAACTGGCTTCTCTACTGGCCTAGCACCCCAGCTCAGTTGCATGCCATCACTCAAAACACTTATTTCTTCCTCTCCTGGTTTCTTACTTGCACATACAGTATTCCCCTATTCCTATAACACTCGCTCAACTATTTTGTTTCCTTTAAACCTCCTCTCCATCCTTCAGCATTAAATCCAGTAAGACTCTCCATTATCTACTTTCATCACCAAAGCCTCAACCATCTATACATTATGATGCACGGACTCTGCAGGACTCTCAGCTTTGTGACTGCTGTACTCTGCCATGTTGGAGTTGTCTGAGTTCGGTATCAGCCCTCCAGTACCATCTAATGACTCTGATCGAAAAAGAGTAGGGGAAGTTTCCCTGGGCCCTGAACAAATTTCCCCTTTTGAGTATGAATACCACCTCAGGTCTCCATTGAAAAGAGGCCATTCACCTAGTGGAACTAACCTGGTCAACTAAGTGTTAAGTAAATAAATAAATAAAATTGTACATTAAACTGTTTTGCAACACATACTGACTATATAAATTGGCATTAATCAAATTTTAAATGGCATATTTGAATATCCCTTGCTTGCAACAACTCTGCCTGGGTTTCAGCTTTATAAAAATGCAGTTTAATACTTTAATGCAAAATCATAACACACTCCTAATGTAGTTTTTCAAGAGGATATTACTGAGTTTTAAATATTATATAGATGTTAATGAAACTATTTATTTGGCAATAACTGAGACATTTTAACTTAAATGTATATTTTATTTCCAGTCTGAGTTACATTTTAAGCAATGTCTTAAACTCATAGAAAATAATATAATTGGTTTGCAAATGAATAGAAAATAGGGTTTAAGGTGGTGCTTACCTTTTATGCAGGTGTGCCTTTGCAAACTGTTTCATTGAATATGCTTTGCAAATTATTGTTCCACTATCTAGACCCAGCAGAGCAATACTTTACATCACTCAAAACACAAGTCTAATCAACTGTTTACTTGTCACTTAAAGTTTCTATGATATCACTCAAGGTGCAAAGTTGCTACTTATTTCAGCAAGAGTATGCTTCTTTCTAAACATTTTTACTTTTAATCTACAACTAAGTTTTGTCCTCCACTATAGGTACATTAAAATAAATCAGCCTTTTATTGTCCCAGAAACAGTGATATCATCAAAATAAGCCAAAACAGTTTTTTTATTTACTTTTGAGAAATCCTTTTATGACCTGGTCCCAACCTCTTGAAACAAACTAACAAAATGAACATTTTACTTAAGAAGGCAAATGTGCCTGCTTCAGACACTATATTTTATTGTCTAGTATATGAAAATGTCTCTTAGTTATGGCTTGATCTTACTTTGTGTGAATAGATATTATAATTTGTATATTTTTAACAGTTTACAGTCCTTGATAAGAATGGCAGTCACAAAATTGCTTTTTCTATCTGAGTAGGAATGTAGAACAAAACTGTATAACAATGGAATGCAACAATTTGTGTTTTATTCATAGATTCATAGACTGTTAGTAAGCTAACAATCCAGGGGTCTTTCTAACCCGAGCCAAGTTTTCCTGAAAGAATAATGATGTCCTATATCCAAATAAGACATTGAGGGCCCGGCAGTTATAAGCTACCTCTGTCCATTGCCAGGCCCAGTATAAATTTCCTGTTCCCCATCCACTTGTCTAGGTTGTGCTTAAACTGGGTAATAGATGAACTCAGCTTTACATGGATGGGAAGCCTGTTCCATAGGAGGGGCAGTCTCTGGGATACATGATATCTGTGCAGTAGCAGAAACCTGGTTCAAGACCCCAGAGAGCACCCCAGCACTACCAGGATTCAACTCATACCATTCTTTTCAGCCCCAGAACTCGGACCGAAATACTAAAGGTGGTGGAGTATCCATTTTCATCAAGGATACACACACCTCCAGGTTAATGGCACTGCACGAGGCAGCGAAAACCATCCATGTGCAACTAACAGTAGGTAAAACTGCTTTTCAGTTTGTAGCCTGCTACAGATCACCCACCTTGTCTCAGGACCCCCACTCGGCATTCCTGAGAACATTGGAGAATATGAAGGTCTCACCAAACACCATGATATTGGGGGATTTCAACTACCCAAACATTGACTGGGAAAACTAGTCCCAACTCTTTCGCCCAACGGTTCCTGGAGTTTATAAACTCAAATGCCATGGAACAACTGGTCACCACTCCCACAAGAGGGGACAATATATTGGACTTGGTCATCACCAACATGGGGGCTCAATGTTCTACACCAGAGGTAAACCCCTCGTTGGTAAGATCAGACCATAAACAAATCACAATGGACATCCATATCCCAACCCCAACCCCAGCCAAGGAAACCACTGTGAAAGATTTCTCAAAAGCAAACTTCACACTTCTCAAGACCGAGGTGGAAAGTTTCAAAGTCCCCGGGCTAATGGAAAATGCTAGCCAAACCGCAGAATCCTTTAAAAAATGCACTCTGTGAGCACCTACAGGAATACATGGATCGTGCCATCCCAAGTAAAACCAAGACTCACTCCTCCAAAAACAGGAGATCAGTCTGGTGGTCCCTGGCCATAAATAAGCTATACAACAGAAGGAGGAAACTATTACATGATAAGGCAAAATACCAAAAAGGGAAGGCATCCCTGATCAGTACTAGCAAGAATCTTCGATCCCTCATAAAATCATCAAATTCTAGCTTTGAAAGAAAAATCACCAAAGACTCTAAAGATAATCACAAGGCGTTCTTTAGCTATGTCAAGAATCTGGGTGGCAACTCACAGATCTGCTCTGAGCTGGTGCAAAATGGCACAAAATACACTGAACCCACTGACATTGCCAACATCCTGGTGGTCAGGTTCAGTGCAAACTTTACTCCCCCTTCCCCCCCAAAAGGGCTAGTGTCTATCCCAGAAGAATGTAGTCCCCCACACATCACAGACACACAGGTGAAAGCAGCCCTCTCCAAAGTAAAAAACACAGCATCAATGGGACCGGATGGTATCCCGGGCTGTGTCTTACACGAGCTCCAAAATGAACTAAACCCTCACATAAATTCACTGTTGCAGCTCAGCCTTACCACAGGTTATGTACCCAAAGAATGGCGTACAGCAACAGTGATCCCGCTCCACAAAGGTGGCGCCACAGTGGATCCCGTGAACTATTGCCTTATAAGCCTGACTAGCCTGGTCTGCAAGGTTATGGAGTGCATCATCATGGATCTCATAAACAAAGACATTGGGAACCTTCAAACACTGGACCCTACCCAATTTGGCTTTGTTAAAGGCAGATCTTGCCTCTTAAACCTAGTTGACTTCTTCAGAATAGTAACCAAAGCCATAGATGAAGGAAAGGTAGTCCACAGGACCTCGCAAAGGCCTTAGACACAATACCCCACTCTGGCATCATAAATAAGCTTACCAGCTTAAATATTAACCCATATGTCACAAGATGGATTACAAACTGGCTTAGGGATAGAACTCACATGGTCAGAGTCACAGGTGCTATGTCCGACTCTAAACCGGTTACAAGTGGCGTCCTACAGGGCTCAGTCCTGGGACCTCTTTTGTTCGGTATATACTTCTCTGAGGTACAGGCAAACATGGGAGGACTGTGGCTTACCAAGTTCGCAGATGATTGCAAACTGGGAGCCATAATTGACTCATCGGCTGACACAAGCATCCTCCAGAAGGGCCTTACGGAGATGGGTACCTGGTGTCAGAACCATGGCCTCAAGCTAAATGCCAAAAAGTGCATAGTCATCCCCTTTGGGAAAAACAAAGTGCCCACAAACTACCACATAGGAGGTAATCCACTAAGTACGGTAGAAGTAATTAGGGTTCTGGGGACCCAAGTAGATAGTAACCTCTCCTTTGACAATCACATTGCCAAAGTGGTTAGAAAAACCTTCTATATAGCTCACCTAATCACAAAAGGGTTCACATCTAGATCAAGAGAGGTCATTGTGCCCCTCTACTCATCGCTCATCAGGCCCATAATTGAGTACAATGCCCCATTTGGGATGTACCTTACCGACACCTGCAACAGCTGGAGAGACCTCAAAAATACCTCACCAAGAGGATCGTGGGCCTCAAACAGATGCCCTATGCAGCACGACTAAAGAAACTCCAGCTCTACTCAGTTGCTTACCGCCTACTCAGAGGCGATCTCTGCCTGACGTACAAGGCCATGTCTAACCCGGAATTGTTGGACATGCTCCACCTCAAGAAAACCAAATCCATTAGAGCTACATGCTTTAGGGATTTAAACCTTAGCACAATAATAAATAGGACATGCTGGAAGGATAGACTCATATCCCAAAGGCTTCCCTCACTCTGGAATAGAATCCCAGTCCATGTTAGGCAGAGCCCCTCGCTGACCCGCTTCAAGAGAAATCTTGTTGAGTGGATGGGAAATCGTAAATTTACTCCTGGGATCACTTCTATGGTCCTGTTGAACAGAGGCTTAGGAATCTAGTCTAAAAGGGAGGCAAAAACCAACACATTCTGGCTAGGCTTATAAATGCCCTAGGGTGGATAGCGTAGTACCTACCTATGAACCTATGTCTCCAGCATGTTCTGTTTAAGTCACAGACAAAATTCATTGCATTTCTTATACTCTTTGACAAATATGTAGGATATTCATAAGTGTGGGGTTTATGGATGCCTTGTAAGCCAGGCAAAGATCACCCCTCAGCAATCTATCACCCCTCAGCAATCTATTGGAGGCTGAGCAGAGGGAAAGGACTTTAAGGCGCTCTGCATAAAGGTTTATTATGCCTTGTATTCTTTTTGTAAGGAATCTTTGAGGTCATTCTAGTTGATGCAAATGCCTGGTCAGGTACATACCAAAGGGTGCACTGTACTCTGTGATTGGTCTGATAAGGGCAGAGTTCAGTGGGGTAATGACCTATCTGGACCTAGATAGCATGTCCTTACTTATAAGTTGTGCAGCATAAAAAGATTTTCTTACCACTGTGGCCACTTGGTGGTGAAAAGTAAGGCTACTTCCTACGTCCTACGTGTGTAGCCAGATCCCTGACCACTGGATTGACTCTTAGGGGTGTATTGAACTCTAGTGGCAAATGTATTTTTTAATATTAGCAGTAATTGCTAACCATATTACATACAAACTATGCATGGTACAACTGCATTGTATACCTTCTCCATCACTGCAATAAAGGATAAAGCTGTCTTTCTATATGTGTGGGGGGGGGGGATTAATGAAGATACTGCAATGCATACACCTCCATGTACATGTTGCTGTACCTTTTTGTTATTCAGCAACTGCTTTAACACAGTGTTGCACAATGCTCTACTACCATATTGTGGAGGTACACCTGGCCAAAAGGCTCTATTCAGCAACATACCACAACCTTGATATGGGGATCGGGGGGGAGGTAGGGGAGAGCCACTAAATACCAGGGATTATGCATCCAGGAAGTGCCTTAATGATCCTGACATCAGTGTGGGTATCGGGGGTATAGAGAATCACTAGACACCAGGGATATGTTTAGTTTAAGTGTCTTCATAGAAACAGCATCAGTATGGAGACTGGCAGTTGGGATGGGGCTCTAGACACTAGGAATAACACATCTGTCAAGTGCCTAAACAGCTGTAGCATCTTTATAAGGATGGGGGTTAGGGGAAATCACTAGACACCAGGGAATGCTCTACTTAAGTGCCATGATCACAGTGGCTAGTGAACACATACTGAAAACATTAGACAATATAAATAGTAAATTATTTTGGTATTCTTTTGTCATACACAGTCAAAAATATACACTGTCATTAAGAACAACAATAACACAAAACTCTAAATTACACATAAATAATGTGAATTTTTATATAACCTATAAGAAAGATGGTTTCACATGTTTATTTTTACATGTTGCATTGATCTCTGAGCCTACAAAATTTAGCTTATACTAACCCTTTAAGCGTCATTTTAAAAGAAGTGGTATCATACTGGTATCGTTTTTAACCTACTATAACTTATAAAACATCACTGTATCTGGGAAATACAATAATGCTTATGTATGTTACATTTTTTTTTACAATTGTACTTTTGAAATCATCACTAATTTAAGATTTTTGAATGACATTTCTCGTGTCTTAAAACATTTTTCTTTAATCTCTCATGCACATTTCTTTAACTAGCTGATATTCCAGATTGCAAGAAGAGCCTCCCCCCAACAGAACCTCATTCAAATACTTGCAAACATAAGCATACATTTATACTACTTTTACACAGGAAAAAACAAGGGAACCTTGTCACAGCTTCCTGAGAAATACATATGCTTTTCAGCAGTATTTAGGAGAAAAGGTTGAAGTTTTAAATGAGAGGAGGGTTGCTGTGACATAAGCAGCATTAACACTGCAATTTCAGATGTTAAATCACTGCTGTAGTAGCCTAAGTATATGGGATGTATCCTTCCAAGGAATAGACATCTGGTCAGTGCACAAAGCTTTGGGTTCTTTCATCATGCACTGATCATCCATAGTTAGCACAGAAGTACATGCTGGTATAATACGGATGTACATGCATGCCAAAAATCAAAACTTTCTTGCCATATGTACACTTTGCAGACAAGGGTGTATCTAGGCATACTCTTTGTACTCTATTGAGTAATTTTTTTTTCTAACCCTCACATCAACATGGATTTTTTTTAGGTTATATTATGTCTACACTTGTCTAAATGAATGCCTTTAACAAGTGCAATATTGCAAATCTAAAAACAATATCTTTAATAGTTTTAGGGAGAACAGCTGAAAATGTTACTTATATTTATTAAGTGCTTGGGGGCAGCATTTTGAGATATGTGCCCATTTTTAAGTGATAGGTGACTAAGGGGGAATAGCACTAACAGCCTGTGAGTACAAAATGGAATTAGCTTGTTACACCCCAGTCTCATCAGCTTAGCGGCATGAATTTCGGTGGTTGGCTAAAGCTACATTTTTGGGCAGATAAGTATCCCCATTCAGTAACCTTCTATTTTTGTGGAAAGGTTTATTTAAAAAAATGCTTATGCCTGTCTATCAGGATGGCTAAATGTTCCTGTGGTAGTCAGATTCCCTTCTTCTTGTGTTTTTGCTTAGGAGATCAACACAATACAGGGTTCTGTCAGAGTTTCCTTTCATTTATTCCCCAAACCATAAAGAATAGTCTAAATTGTCTTCAATTTTTTCTTGAAAATACTAATACAAATGGTACCCCCCCCCCCCCCCACACACACACACACACACACTGGCAAGTCTTTTAATTGTCCCCCCAAAGTCTAGCTCTCTGTCTAGCTCTCTTTGGGAATAGGTAGTCTCAAATAGTTTCTGAGACTGATACTTTTCTGGTATGGATGGCAGTGGGAGTCCCTTCTTACTTTTTGGGGTATTACTCCTCTTCATCCAAATCAAACTTTTTTTTTCCATTCTGTCCTTCAGCATCTGCTGACTCAGCTATTCCTCTTTCTCTGATAGGGAATATTTTTTAATCAAGAATGTTTCCAGGACCAAAGACAGAAACCACATGGAAAACAGTCTTAACAGTTTTCCTTTCTAATTCAGTTTGTGAAAGTCCCAAAGTTCAAAATACTGTCCATTTAGTACCTGTTACCACTAATTTCTTCTTTCAGTTTTTTAGTAACTTTAGATTTAAATGATGCTTATCATCATATTGCTGTATTATCCAATTTCAAATGTGTCTTGAGGTTTCTACATTGCCCTTTGGGTTATCCACTGCTGCAAGACTATTCATAAAGTGTCTACTTTCAGTGATAGCCTATTGCAGACTGTAAGATATTCACATTTTTCCTTATTTAGATGACTTGCTTATTTATGCATTTTTTCCAGTAAGTTCAAGATTTCAGCAAGCGACTGTCACAGGATACTAGGATTCATAGCATCCTTGATTCTCATGATTCTTTTATCCAGACTCCATATGGGAAAGATTCAGAGTACCTAAAATGTGTATGGTCCCACCATCAACATCCCATGACTTTCAACATTCCAGTTTGGGGATGCTGGAGAGTACTTTTATCTGAATCAAGGTCTCCCATTCTTCTATCTAGCTTCAGCACAGTCTATAACTGCAGACATCTCAAACTTTGCTTGGGGTGTTGTGTCTATGGGAGTAAAAGTGCAGAGTCTTTGGAATAAAAAGAAGAGACCAAAACACATAAATATAAAAGAGCTGTAGGCAGTGATAAGTACTCTCAGCTCTCTAAATCATCAGTGGTCTTGGGCAGTTACAAGTGATCAAACAATGCCACAGTAATGTGGTGCATAAACAATGTGTGTGTGTGTGGGGGGGGGGGGGTCCAGAACTTACTGTAATGGTATCTTTTTACCCCGGGCCAGTTATCAAGAAGCCTCAATCCTCACCAGTGACACTGGTGAGAGATGGTCACTAAAACAGGGATGGATTTACTCAGTATTTTCAAATGCAGCTCTCTGCATCAAGAAGAATTTCCCCCAATAGCAGTTCGAAGTGACTGACACACCCACACCTTGGTATTTGATTTTCACACACACACACACACACACGCACACACACACACACACACACACACACACACACACACACACACACACACACACACACACACACACATACACACACACTCTCCTGGGAAAGCCTGGCACACATTTACCAGCTATGCTCCCTTATGCCCAAACAATAAGGTAACACTGCCACCAGCCAGTCACTGTTAGGCTGGTATAGGGTGGGTATATAATTATACTGAATAAAATCATTACTAACATAAATGGTAGAGTGCAGCTCAAGTAGCGGGGCTTTTCATTGTGTCCAATGCGTCTCTAGAATAAACTCAAGTACTCTCAAGATGTTAAAATTAATCTCTAAAAGACCAGCCACAATAAAAGGTATAAAATATTTAATAATAAATAATAAAATAGAAAACATGAGAATTTTAAATATTTATGTGCAATAAACTTCAGAGTTTCAATTACAGGAGAAATAAAAATAACACAGTTGAACAGATTCAAGCAGATGCAGAAAAACAATACTTAGCTAATCTCACTGTAATTCCTGACTGTCTAAAGAAGAACTGTACCCTAGCTAACTTAATTAATTCAGGAAGGCAAGATGAGATGCTGAGAAGCTTCCTTCCACTGGGCAATGTGATGATCTTCCAACTTCTAACTGACTACAACTGAACTGACTGTGATAACTGTCATAGATTTTTATATCAGGTTCTAAACAAAACAAAACAAGCTGATCTGTGAGTTCCATCCCCTCAGTGCTGGGTATAGAATGACATCACATTTGATCATATGACTCAGAGCTTTCTTAAGGTCTGCTGCATTATTTGAAAATGATAGAAGTCTTTGTTTAAACGTGCACATTTAATCAGTTGTAATAGCACTGTTGATACATTTTTAATGCAAGCATCTATACAAGTCAGTGTGACAGTCAAATGACAGAAAATTATTTACAAAACTATTTACAAACCTCCAGCTAACTATGCTGGCATATGTTGTATATACACTGCCCTGTTCTCCCTGGTACAGATGGCAATACCTCACATCATCAAACTTACCCTCTGTGCAATTAGCAATGTAGCCTGGGATGTAGCAAATCTGTATACTGTCACTCTATAATCATCTTACATCCCATCAGAGAAAACTGTTGTTGTAGGCAAGTTGAGCAGGAGGACCAGGATAGACCCTCATGAATGTAAATTGAATTGTGGTCTCCAGCATTTGATCCCATTTTGGGAACACCTTGTGTAGATCTTTTTGCCACCATTCACAACAAATAACTGACTAAATTCTGCTCCAGAAAACCACCAGAAAACCTTGCAAACAGGCCTGTAAATCAGATGAATTTTAATTTCCTTTGACAGGAATATTCCTGTATGCCTATCCATCATTTCCACAGATATCCATGGTCATTATGAAGATTCAGAAGGACTCTCCAAATTTCATTGTGATGACTGCCTTCTGACCCAGACAACAGTGGTTCTCTCCTGTTTTTAAAATTACCAAGGGCAATTAACACAAGCTTCATAACAGACTAGACCGACTTACACCAGACAGGGGATGCTTCATACACCCCAGCTCAAAACAACTTTATCTAACTGCCTGGGTGATAAAGTTTTAATACCTTATAAGCACCTATTCTCTAAGGATGGAGATAAACTTTTTACTAGGAAATCATATATTACTAAATGAAAAAAATATTTGCTGCCAAGACAAGAACCAGGACCCTTTGAAGGTTAATATTTCTCTGATTATACAATATTTCTGTGAGTTACTATCCTGTGGCCTTTTTTTCTCCCCCATTAAGGTACATTTACTGGCCATTTCAACATGTCTGCCCATGAATCCCCCTCTTTCTATGCATGCTCATGTCAAAATGTTTTTGAAAGGGGTTTTGCATAAGAGGCCTCCAAGAAAACCAGTGACCCTTCTTGGGATCTTAATGTTGTGTTAGAGAAGCCAACATTTCCTCCATTTAAACCAGCTAACCTGGCTGACTTGAGGTTCTTAACATGGACAGCAATTTTACTGATTCTCTGACCTCTGCATGAAAGGTATCTGAGTAGCAAGCCCTTATGGTGAGTAGGGAAAGGTTTTTATTCAAGGATGTTTTTAGTGCCAAAGAAAATGCTTGGATATCAGTTCTGGATCATTTTTTCCAAGAGCTGTTTGTGATAGTGCCCATATTCAAAATTATGTCACTTCACAATATGTTAGTCTTCTTTTTCATTAGAGTTTCCTGGTAATATTAGAGTTAGATGGGTTATCACCACATCTCTGTTCATCCAGACTTCAGGCATTTCCTAAGGTTTTGTGTGTCTGGATCACATTATCATTTCTGTGCCTTATCCTTTAGAGTATTCACTGCACCAAGTGTGTTCCAAAGTATATAGCTCCAGATGGGTCTATATCACTTAATCAAAATACATATTTGTCGAATGAGTATTCACCGTACTCTAAACATTGAAATTAATTTCAGCAAACCTCGGACTTTTTCCCAGGGTTAGGAAGCACTTGCCCATCACCACAACTTTTCCCTTTTTCCCACTGTCTAGTGATCGTGGAATTGGTATATATAGTTACGGGACATGGGGGCCACAGCCCTCCAGTTGGGTGGGTTTGATTTAGTCTGGTGCATGTTCTGGAGTGCTGGTGGGTGAGTGCTTCCTAACCCTGGGAAAAAGTCTTAGTTTTGCTGAAATTAATTTCAATGTTTAGAGTTCAATGAATATGTATTTCGATTACGTAACATAGACCTGCTCCAGATATAACTCATTGCAGGCTACAGGCTATCCACATTTTTCCAGGTTTAGATGACTTTCTTATCTTTGCAGAGTCTTTTTCAAAGTCTCAGAATCTGAAGCTTTTACACAGCTTGGATTTTAAAAGAGTATTCTAAAGCCTTTTTTTGACTCCACACAGGATTGTAGGATTGTGGTTCTAGAGTGTCAGATAGACATGTAACCACAATTTTAATGTATTTGCTGTACTGCTTCACCTTTGACCAATAAATGCACAGCAATAGTAGTAGCGGCCATGAACAGGAGAGTCTATTTAATACTGTCAAAGTGTTTCAGAACTTTACAAATTTTATTTAAGAGAAAAAAAGTCAAGTGCTTTCATTCTATATCACTCTTTACAGTAGAACTTCATCAGAACTAGTGATCATGCTCATCATTATGTTCTTTTGTACACCATGTTTTTTAAAAAGATACACAAACAAGACAAGTTGACTGTACCTGATATAACAATTCATCAACCACATTTGATATATATCATGTCAATTTCCTGTTACCATTTAAAATATATACAAAATAAATATTTACACATGTAATTATCATATAATTTAGCTGCTCTAAGTTGCAACACATAATTAATTGAAACATTTTTATTAAGTCCCGGGGGGGGGGGGGTCATAGCATTTAGTCTCAATTGCCAGAATAACTCTTTATATTCCAACTTTATTTCCCCACTTACTTCCCCCCCAGGATCATGTTATTTACTCTAGGATAGCAAACTTGAACTTAGTATCATTAAAACAGTTTAATGAATGTTTGCATAACACATTGTTTTCATTTCCTTAGAAATATCATAATTATGTTCATTTGTTCTAATTCTTAATGGTCTGTCTGTCTTACCTGTGGAAAAACTAGGGTATGAGACACACTTTGTGATATAAACTGCCCCTACACTCTTTCAATTCCCTTGTTTCAGTATAATGTTTGATTTAAAAAGGCTTTCCAAAGCTATAGTTTCCTTTAATAGTATATAAGGGCACTGGAAACTTCTACATTTTATAGTTGCTTTCCTTGATTTATTTTGACCACCAATGGCTTGAACATTGCTTTTACTTTATAACAGGCCTTTAATAGTTGTTGCTGTCTTAAACACAAATTGTTGAACCTCCCCCACTATTTTTAGAATGTTTTCATTAGCCTTAAAATATTCCAATTTTGCCTCACTGCCTTCATAACATCTATAGAGTAAGAGGCAAATTGTAAAACAAAAGCTGTCTCAGAATTAAACTGTATTCTTAACTGCATATTCCTTGTTAAGTTTGGTACCCAAAAGGAGTTTTTATTTTGTTCATCTATTTTACATCACTTCTATACTAATGTCCATCATAAGTTGTTAGGATATTCTCTAGAAAAGAACATGACTTTTAATTTTTTTTCTCTCACTCTTAAAGATCTCATCTCTGGAAATCATTCTGGATAAGCTAATGAATTGCTCTTTCACTAGACATTTTTCTGTTTAAAGTGGTACATATTATTATAGTGGATTTAGCTATTACTAAATATTGGTTTTCTATACAAATTAGAATCAAATCTGCTATCTTTATAACTATCACATCTAAATCGTTTACTAATTTAATGTGTAAACTTAAAAAAATCAGTAGTATCATTCATATATTCTAAATATTTATATATCTATAACTGGTCTTTTCCAATAAAAATGTCATCCAGGTATTTTAAGTACTTTAAGTAGATTTTGCAAACCTTATAAAACTCAGAAGGGAAGATATACTTTTTCCTAACGTGACATTACCAAATTGGCAAAAATTAGTGGACAGGATGTGCAGATAGCAACTCCTTTGATTTGTTTGTATATTTACCCTTCAAAGTATATGAAATTCTTGTCTAATACCAAGCTCATCATATCAGTCAAAATATTAGTTTTCCATTTATGATGGTGGTTGTAGAATGCATGTTGAGGTCCATAATATCTGCTGTCAGGAAGATTAGATTCTCTTTCCATAACTCACTGTTCAGTCTCTCAAACAAATCCCAAGAATCCCTTAACATGTGCATAGCTTCATTAATAATTGGTTTTAACAATTTATTGACTTATACAAAGAAAGGGTAAATCTTAGATCCCTGTGCTAATACAATGGTCTGAAAAGGGGTTTTAATATATTTTTGTGAACTTTAGAATCAAATGAATTGTTGGAATAAAAGCATGTAAGTTCCTGAAAAATACGTATTCTGGTGGGATAATCAAAACCTGTCGCAAATAATCATCAGTTTGTAAATAATTTTTTATAAGCTATACTAACTTTGCCGTTTGATACCTGGGTCTATATTTCACACTTTTGTAGCAAATTTAACATCACTCCTGAATAATCAACGGAGTGTAATAGAACTATTCCTCCTCCTTTGATTTGCTTCATAACCTGCATGCTTATATCATTAATTAAACTGTTCAAGAGATTATTTTCATCCTTGGTAACATTATATTTTATATTTATTGTTAAAGGAATGACATAAAATGCATAAATCTTTTTCAGAGACCTTTTCAAACACCTGTATCAAGAGATTCATGGCAGGGTTAAATACACTTTTGTTTCTCAGTTGTAGTTTTGACTTGTTAGTCAGGTTATTGTCATACAAGTAAAAATGGACTGCCGAGATTAATTTCCTAGTAAATAACTGAAACTCTACTAGTAAGTCTGCCAAGTCCATTCTTATTGGGTATAAATCTGAGTCCTCTCTCAAATAATGAGCACTAGATTGAAGTAATGTCTAGGTAACTATAATTAAATATATGGAAGCCATTTTTGAAAATGTAATACCATTTCCATCAACTGTTATCAGTTTTTCATTCATCTCCGAGTGTTGTCTCTTCCTGCCTCTGCCCTGATAGATATTTTCTCTTTCATCTTTGTTGAAAATTGTAAATGATCATTGCCTTTAATCACATCATGCCAGATCTACTGGCTATGTGGATCAACATAGAGGAGGACATTCTAAGGGATCCTTTATATTAAGCTCACTCTGCGTTCTATTTTTAATATTTCCATTTTTGTGTGAAATTTGTCCTTGAACTTTCCTCATTAGATTTAGTAACTAAATACTCACTATATTTCTTATTCATAATGGCATAAGCATTGTTTTCTTGATATTGTCTCCTATCTCTAAATATTTTCTTACTCCTTTTGATTCCTAATTGTGTTACATTATTGATAATTTTTGGAAAAGGCAATTTATATTTATCCTTTAAGCTCTCAAATTGCAAATCATTTTGAATTTTACTACTCAGTTCCTTGACCTCCTTCAGTAAATCAGAAAAATGACATTCATTGTGTTTGAGTTAATGCATGTCTGTTAAACATATCAACAAGTTCATTGTGAAAATCAGAGTCTAGTTCTGTCTATTTAGGAAATTTAAAACAATGTAACCCTTGTGGCACTATTCTGAGTCTCAAACAGTCAAGTAAATAACTATTATCATGGTGTCAGCTTTTCAACTTGATGAGTTTCTTCTCAAAAGTCTGTAATATATTGTCCAAAGAAGAAAATTCATCATTAACTTGGTCCAGCGACACATTAAAACAAAGCTTTTAGATACACAGTTTGAGAAATTAAATCTATGTTTATCTCTACCCTTTACAATTATAGATGATGCCTGATTAAATGTGGCTGTGCTTAACATATCTGTATTTGAAGTGTCTCTATTTAAAACTTCTGTATTTAAAATATCAGCCCCTTCCTTTCAACCATGGGAAAGAAAATAGCAGGTAAAAAGTCACCCCACCATCAGTTCATTTAGCTCTGTTAACCTCATTAGTACTAAAACTGTTTACAGTACCTCCATCTAATGGCCATGCTGTCATTAGGTGTAGATGTAAATGAAATTCTCTCCCCTTCATGGTACTGTAGATGTAGATGCAATACATCCAGTGTCATTTCCAAAAACTGAATAAACAACTCTGGGCACCAGGACTGCCATGGAAACATTGGTTCGCACCAGTAAATCAATCATCAACTCTCCTTTTATCTCACAAACTGGTTGAATTCAAGCTCTTATGGTGAGTCAACTATATCTCATTTTCCACAGAGACAGGGTTTCTTTGAGAACTAATCCTTTTATACCTAAAGTGGCATCTGATTTTACTTTAAGCCAAACTGTCCATCTCCCCATTTTCAGTCCTGAACACAAAAATTAGTGAGAAAAGATACTCCATATTCTGGATGTCCACATACAACTTAAGTACTATCTTGACAGAAGTAAATATTTTAGATCTTTGGATCACTTGTTCATTTTATGTGCAGGTAAGAAGAAGAGACAACCAGTGGAAAAAAACAGACTATTTCCAAATGGTTGTAAAAGACTACTACCTTTTGTTATGCTCACCACAAGAAAGCTGTTCCAGACAGTGTCAATGCCCAGTCTACTAGGGCCTTGGCTTCATATGTGGCTTTTTGGAAAGGGTTGTATTCTAGAAGTATTCTAGAATATACTGCTTGATCCTCTGTATATACTTTTACAGATCACTATTAGCTTGATTCCCTCTCCAGGGGATCAAGCTTTGCTAGGAACACTCTTCAGGGGCTCCTTGACACTTCTCATTCCACTTCCCAAATGTAGTAAGATAAGCTAGTCTATCCTTATAGCTAAGGCAACTGCAGCAGTGATCAATATAATGAACATAGTACAGTTGTTTAAGTAAACGTGCCATAACAGTAGACATTCAAATGAACACTGCTGCAGAAGACACTCTCTCCCTCCACCTGTCTTGTTGTTTGGTGTATTATTTATGCTAGGGTGTGGATATTTATTTATTTTTTATTCCTAGCATCATTCTTTCAGGCCTCAGCCTCCCTCTCTGTGGGCATGAAAGCTCTGAATGGGTTGGTATCCAAACTTACCTTTTTAGTGAGCTCAGCTTGAGGTGACTGATGGTTTGGGTGTGTGGAAGGTGCTTGAAGTTTTGAAAGATGTCTAGCTGTTATATCCTATGCAGGATATAACCCATATAGCTAAGGCTACTGCAGCAGTGATCATTTGAACATCTACTGTTATAATAAATTTACTTACACTACTGTGATTTAATTGTCTGAACCATTGACATTTTATTACAAATGTTAACAGGCTGGCTTATATAGTGGAAGATTTACCAATTATAGGAATAATAAAAAGATGTCATTCAATTTTACTTGGTACTCATATTTTTTTCTAAGATATACATAAAATAACATGCCTGCGTCATATGTTTTTGTGGTTTGAACAGTATGCCCTTACTTTAGAATGTTAACAGTTTAATATTTTCTAATTAATGTCAAAATATGAATAATGTTATCATAATGGATAGCAAATGTATGACATAGTCCAAAAATCTGTGTTTAGCTTAAAATGATATGTAATGAAACATTTGGCCTTGCAGCTTTCAAACATTGAACTTGGTACTAAGAAAAGTTAGACTACATACAAAAGCACATATAGTATTAAAAATCAGGAAACTGGCATTTCACATTTTTGATATACCCAGTTGTATTGTTAAGTCACAAATAATTACTTACAGGTGCTATCAAGCATATAACCTTATATAAAGGACACATTAAGATTAGTGATAAGATGGCAATTCATTTCACACATGGCTTGGAATATCTGCATAAAGAACAGCAGATATCGCCTCACATTATTTTCTTTATATCGAATAGTCCTTGGTCTTGGAAATTGCAGTATCATAAATGAAGTTCTGATGGCCTTTTGCTGTGTGAAACAAATGCACACTGTAGTTTTGTACAAATAATATGACTCCAGCTATCATAAAATATTCAGTCTGAGGCTTTGTGGGTTACAAAACTGTAGTGACTAAGCAGTAATCAATGTGTTAGCATAAAGTATAATCTTTTGAAAAACAAACAGCTGCAGTACCTTGTCATGTAGTATAGGACATGCAACTCGTATTACTTAAATCTATTATAAAATGACATTTTACGTGATGATAAGACTTGTAAATACATTTCCACTACAATTTGACAGCCTTTTCTTGCTACACTTTACTGCAACCAATATTATTATGCAATACTTTGTTGTAAAGCAATGTGCATTTTGGAAAGCATATCTCAAAATGTCAGTGTGTTTTTATGAGCTTTACAGATATCCTTAGTTAAGACTTAAGGAGGTAATTTAAAATCACACAGCTTTCTGAAAATAATAAAATAAAACATTTAGTTAAACTAAAAACTCATTTAAAAAGACATGACATTTCAATCATTTATTGTTTGTGCAGCAGTCTCGTCTTTCATAATGGATTAATGGAAAATCTACCACTAAGTCTAGGTGACATACTGTACAATGTAAAAATTCTTTGAAATCTGAAACTGTGATCAGACCTGTTTTGTATAACGTAACTCACTAAAGTTTTGTATTTTTACATATCTCAGTATCTAACATATGTATATATTCATAAATATCTCTCCCAAAGTAATGATTACTTTTCCGTATAAAAAAGCCATTGCAACAAGACTACCTTACACAGGGAATGGATCCTCTGTGGTGATGCTAGACATGGAAGATGTTTGTTTACACTTCTGCATTAAGGAACCTCACTCTGTCAAATTGATATGACAACTTCTTTGGTGTCACATCTATGACATTACTGGAGGCCATCATAGACTCTACCAAAACAAAAGTCTGTGCTCAATATTTAGATGACTGTTGTAGTAGCCTAAAATATTTGGGTACAATTCCCAGTGACCAGCCTGCTTTCAAAGGTTAAGTGCACCTCATGTGCCCTTTAACTTCAGGAAGTTGAAGGAGCTCCAATAAAAAGACAGAGCTACAAATCATTCAGAGCTTTTTTTGCTTCTGAAATGCACCCCTTCAGCAGGCCCAGTGGGTCTGTCAGTTGTCTAGCAATCCTTCAAGGCTGGGCAGATAAGTCCCCTGTTTGAGAAGATCTTCCACTATAAATCTTTTTTTTTAATAAAAAGACTTGTGTTTTTTCTGAATAAAATGTTATGATTGCTAGGAAACTGAATTTTTTGGGACTGCCCATGCACTTCTAAGGGAGATGTGTGCAAATCCTTTTGTGAATATTATTTGTAAAAAAATTGTACTTTTTGACAAATGTTTTATACACTTATTGTACACATATGTATTTGGGCAGGACTGTGTACTTTTGGGGGACTGTTACTGGTTTATGTACCTCAGTAACAGTTGATCTGATGTTGTCTTTTTTGTCTGATCCAAAATGTAAGTTGTTGGATCCTGTCGGACCCAACCTCAGCACCTTATACCAAAGCCTGACTCCTCCCCTACCTACAATTTCAAGGATCTTTACACTCAAGGATCTACAGGAAGTCATCCTACTTCAATAGTTTATTACATTTTACTAGTAATCATCCCTACCATCAAAAATGGGCAGGTATCAAGGATCAGATGGTTAGGGCAGCTAGGATGGCTTCCAAATGGGATGATTTTTTTTTTGTGCTCCATGTTTTTGAAACATGGTTATCCTGATAGTTTGGTTAATGATATTCGGAATGAAGTCATTATGAAAAGGCAATCCAGGACATTTGTCCCCCTTTTATGTCAGTCTCAACTCCAGTCTCAATCACCAGTTGAAATAGGTTCTAATTCATGTTCCTCTAGGGAACCAACAAATAATATAACCAACATTTTGGACCAGCATTTGGTCAATGGGACCAACATGGTCCACTCATATTTTGTTACTACCTTCAATGTTGATAGTGATCTTATAGCTAGGATCATCACTAAAAAAAAGTTGATAACGTAAAAATCAGGATTGGGGCAATTTTAATTGTCAGTCTAAGGGGGTGATATATATTGCCATGTGTAAACTCTGCCCTAGTTTTTACTTGGGGAAAACAGACCGCAGGCTTAGACAACGGATTTATGAGCATTCCTGTGATATAAGGAAGCCTAAATCTACTAATGCACTCTGGAGACATATTGCAACTCATGAAAATCACACTTTTGGTTTTTGTGTTCTGGAACAGGTGGAGCAGCATCCAAGGAGTGGCCCTTGTTCCATTAAGTTGGAAGAAAGAGAGTTATGGTGGCAAACTTTCCTCAATACCACAGTACTACCAGGATTAAATGAACCAATCAGTATCAGTAGTTTATTGGGGATGAGAGCATACTTAAGATAATGTATGCCTTCATTTTATGTATATATATATATATATATATATATATATATATGTATATATAATTTATTATTATTCAATATGTATACATACATATATTTTTTATTTATTTTTTATTTGAAAATAATTTTCTTTTGTGATTTTAATCAGGTTCATAATCTTTGTTAAGGTTTTGTTTCAGGTCTGTTTAAATTTTGTCATGTGATTTTTGCAGAGAGTATTTAAAATGGTCATGTATTTGAAATGTCTGATGAAGTCTTTTTGATGAAAGCGCTCACTTTGGTAACTGCTGGAATTAAGTACTGGTTCCCAGCTTTGGCTTGTGGTCATTAGTTGTTTTTCTAGTTTTATCAGTTTTGTTCTAATAATTTTTCCAGAAGGATTTGATCAAGGAGCTTTCAAATTCTATGGTGGGTAACTTACCTTTGGATATCCTTCAGTTGTCTCCCTTCAGTCATCTTCAGATTTTGCCATGAGACCACTGTCTAATGTTGCAGATGTCACAGCATGAGCAGCCAGCACCGGTATTACCATGATGTGTCATGCCTGGATGCAGCTCTTTGACTTCATGGAAATCTTTAAGACATCCTGACATCCTTCGTAAACACCCCCATGATGGTTCCACCTTATTTGGACCAAAAGTCAAAGAAACACTTACCAGGAGTGAGCAGGATGGTAAGACTTTGTCTGCAGTTGGAATCTGTTTTTCAGCTTGTCAGAAATCCTTTTCCAAGAATCAAAGAGGAGGAAGAAAAATGTGGTTCAAAAAAATCTCAACATTTTCAGCAGGGCACTCCTAGGAACAGGCCTCACAGAGGCAGAGATGAAGGCAATCACATGACATCACCCTTGGGGCAGAGGCGGTTCACAGATCCAAGGTTTCCATTGACCTTTCACAGAGAAGCCTCATCAGCATCCCTGAATGTTTGCCTGGCTGCTGCACTTTTGAGACAGCCAGGGGATGATTTTCATTACACCCTCTAGCCCAGCAAAATATAGCTTCCAATTCTTGGGTCTAAGGATAATTGGTTATGCAATATCCTTTTCAGCACCACCAAAGACAATACAAAAGATACCTGATACTTCACCCAATCAGTTGGAATCTGCAGCAACAGAGCTTCTACAGTTGCTGGACAAAAGAGTCCTCCAACTGGTCTGCCAGGACCAACAAGGATTTTGAGTCTATTCAAGGTTCTTTTTAGTTCTTCAGACCAATATTGGATCTCAGCAATCTGAATCAATATGTAAAATAGACAAAATTCCAGATGATCACAGAACAGCCCATTCTGTCGTAACTAAAGAAGGACATTTGGATGTGCTCTGTCGATCTAAAGGACACCTACTATCAGATAAAGATCCAGCGACAGTCTAGGAGATTCCTCCATTTACATCTGGAAGCCAGTCATCATAAGTTCAGGGCACTGCCATTTGGTATCATCAAAATGCCCCAGGTGTTCACCAAGATAATGGCAGGCATGATAGTCTATCTCAACCTGCAAAGGATCCAGATAGTTGCATATTTATGTGACTGGCTTCTAACTGCTATCTCCAGGGATCTACTTCTGAGTCCTAAGTCATTCCTGTTATATCTAACAACTCACTTAGACATTTCTATAAATATCAACAAGAGCAAGCTATCCCCTACTCAATCCATAGAATACATAGTCTGCCACATAGACACTGTACTTCACATAGCAAAATGTCCCTTAACATGAGTCAAATCCATAAATCATCCCAGACCTCAAGCTCGACTCATCCTACACCTCTTAGGTCTAATGGCTTTCTCTATAGTTATCGTTGCTTTAGCCAGATACCACATGAGAGTTCTACAGTAGACACTAGCTATATAGTGGTCACAAACATGATATCCCCTGCACTGCAAAGTTCACCTGACTCAGGTCTGCAGAAATCATATTCAGTGGTGGATTTCATCCAGTTCAGTTACTCAGGGCAGACACTTCCATCCTCCAACCCCCACAGCCACAGTGACCACAGCTGTCTCTCTTCTCATCTTGGGGGCATTTCAAAGGTAAGACAGTCCAGAGAACATGGTCAGCAATAGAGACCAACCTTGACATTGGTGTCTTAGAGTTAAGAATGGTCTTCCTTACATTGCAGCCATTTCAGGGCTTCTTTCCCAGGGATGCGATTGCCCTACACTCGGACAATATGTCAGTGGTTTAGTACATCAACAAACACGATGGAATGCACTTGTACCCTTTTTACAGAGAAGCCATTAGAGTTTGGTAGTGAATGATGTCTTTAAACTATTTTCTAGTAGCAATGCACAGACCTGGGAGATCCAATATCCTAGTGGACAAACTGAGCAGAACTGTACTATTGCCTCACAAGTTCTCTTAACAGAACAGTGGCAACAGAGATTTTCAGCCACTGGGGCCACCTTGCTGTGACCTTTTTACTTAGTATCTAAATAACAAGTGCAAAAGTTACTTCACCTGCATCCCTCCATGGGGACAGTCACCCAGAGATGCCCTAGTCCATCTTTGGCCCCAAGTCTCCTTTATGCCTTTCTGCCAATCCCATTTACCACCAAGTTCATTCAGAAAACTATGGAGTGCAAGATCAAGGTAACCCTCATTGCCCCTTTTTTCTGGCCTTGGCAGGTATGGTTTCCCTTTCTTTGGCCTCATTTAGTTCACCCTCCATGGGCTCTGGATCCATTTCCAGATCTTGTTAGTCACCAGTCTGGGCTACCTTTACCAGACTTCAAGACCCTAATACTTACTGCATAGTGTCTCCAATTCTAATGATTGCCAGAGATACTAGGCTTTCTTCCTCAGTACTCCACATCATATCTTCTCAAATAAACTCAAGCAAAAAGATGTACAATAGCAAATGGAGTTTTTTTTTTTTTTTTCCATCTGGGCGTCTTCTAAGGGACTTAACCCATTTTCAGCACCTCTTTTTAAAAATATTATCCATTTTTGCTTGTCTGCCCTTAGGTCCCACTTTCTATCCAACTTTCTTTCCATCTTCAAGTTAAACAATTTTTGAAAGGGGTGTTATATATCTGTCCCCTAGAAAACAGGTCTTTCCTCCTTTGAATCTTAACTTTGTGCTTGAAAAGCATACTATTTTTACATTTAGGCTAGCTTATCTGGCTAAATGGAATTTCTTAGCATGGAAGACCGGTTTAACAATTGCTCGCGTTTCTACTAGGAGAGTATCAAAGTTACAAGGACAGGGATTCTTTGAGAACTAACATTTCTTTTCTACCTAAAGTGGTTATAGAGTTAACCTTGAGCCACACTATTAAGCTCCCTGTCTTCTTTCCTGAACCTAAGAACAAGGAAGAAAGGATTTCCTTTACTCTGGATGATCACAGGCAGCTCAGATCCCACCTAGACAAAACTCAAGCCCTCAGAAAGGTTGCCTAGCTGTTTGTCTACTATGAAGGTAATAGGCAAGGACAAACTGTGTCAAAGTGGACTATTTCCAGATGGTTATCTTATGCTATTGCTTTTTGTTATACTCTCTATAATAAGCTGCTTCCACGGTGGTTTAGACACAGGGGCTTTGGCTTCTTCAGTACCTTTCTGAAAAGTGGTAGACTCCATAAGTATTCTAGAAGCAGCAACTTAGTTCTCTGCATACTTTTACGAAGGACTGCAAACTGGACTATTTTTCCAGGTCCAGAATGGTCTTTGCTTTGACCATTTTTATGGACTCCCGAATGCTTAGATTACTTTTCCTCCTCCCTTCTTAATTTATAAGCTATAGCAATTGACCCAAACAGCTTGGGTGACTGCAAAAGTGATCTAAATGTTTAACTTAGTACAGTGTGTAAGTACACACCATAACAGTGGATATTAATAGATCACTGCTGCTGTAGCTACTTCTCACCTTTGTCCCCTTATTAGTTTACCATTGGCTCAAGTCTAGTAGGGAGAAGCTTGATGGTCCTTGTGGAAACACATTCTTGCCTTTTCTACATTATGATAATATTAGTGTGGGAGCTGCAACCTCGATGCCAGGTTTTCCTTTAAGTACTTTTCTTCCGAGATTTACATAACACATAACAAGTAGCTTATTTAATTGTCCAAAACAAGTAGCCTAGTCTTAGACAAAAAGCTCCCAAAACAACATAATTCATGTTGCCACATATTACCTTACTGCCGTATTCTCCTGCAGAAGAACATAGTCTGACACTCTCTCTGTCTCTTAGAATACCATTTTAAAGAGGACCAATTTACTTGTCTGACATTTTATCTCTATCTTGCCCACAGTTCATAAACTCTTCTACATGATTTATTTCAAAGTCCATGATGATTATTCATGTTCTTATTAGTTAACATAAGGGAAGTGGGTATCCCTACAGTGTTGCTACAAAAGCATTGTGTTGGCATGGAGAGGAAACTGCAATGACTAAACTGGGAATTTACTTTTTTAATTATGTATTTTTAACTGTTAAAAGGCAAATGGACAAGAGTTCTGATTAGCACACTGCATGGACATTAGGATATAGCTTTCTAAATATGGGTTGAGTATTCTGTCAGTCTAGGAGATAGGAATCAAAACTGTTTTTATTCAGTCTAGGAGCTAGGAATCAGACAGAGCAGTTTTTATTCCTTTGTTTATTTTTATTTGGGTTCCTGTTAGAACGACGAAAACGCATTTTGTCAAATGTGTTTTCGTCTACACATACAGAGCGAACAGGCAAAACAGTGAAGCGGCTGTTCAGCAAATTCTTTCCTTAAGAAAAAAGTTGCTTGACCACTTTGTTGCTATGCCATGTTCTGCAGTGCAGTGTGGTCCCTTGTCCGGTATAGCTCCCAAGCATGAATGTGTAACAGTTACTGACCTTAGGGTTAGGGTAAGTGCATATATATGAAAGTGTTTAGTTTATTGTTTTTTTTTTTTTTTTTGGGTTAGATGTATGGTTGAGTTACGTGTGTATGTGTTTTCAGCTGTTTACTTTTGTTTTGGGAGGGTAGAATTAGGGTTAAGGTAAGTGTGTATGTGTTTGGAACTGGTTACGTGAATGTGCAAGAGTTACTGACCTTAGGATTAGGGTGCGGGTTAAGGTAAGTGCATATGTTTTAAAATTTGACTTTTTTTTCCATTAGATGTATGGTTGGGTTATGTGTATATGTGTATTCAGTTGTTTACTGTTTTTTTTGGGGGGTACAATTAGGGTTAGGGTACGTGTGTATGTGTTTGGAAGTGTTTAATTTTTTTTTTTTTTTTTTTTTGGAACAGCAATTTCTTTCCCTAGGAAAGAAATCGCTGTTCTGTGGTTTTGACATTTTCAGCTTTCGCTGAACATGTGTCGATGAAACATCGTTCGCTGTTTTCAGCATTCGATGTTTCAATATAGACCCTTTTTATTTGTGGGTGATAGTAATTAAAGTGGTTTATTTACTCCCTCATAATGGACATAGTGCCCTGCAGCTGTTTTGGAACAGCTTAATGTTTAACTTTAAAGCAGTACCACCATCTGCTTATTTAACAGGTCCTCTGAAAACTGTGTTCTTATGCTTGTCATGGACTAATATTACATGTAAAGCAAGTTGCCAGCATGTCTGAGCTTTGAATTGAACCTGCAGTGGTCTGAACATATTTTCAGAGCAGAGAATGAAAAGTCTAAATCGAAATGGAGCAAAGGTCTGTTTGCGTAGATGCAGATCATAACTCTCAACCTCTGAGCACAAGAAATCGAGACAAAGGACTGAAAGTAGGAATAGATTTGAAATTTTGCTCTAATAAAATTAGAATTCTGCTAGAATAATACATTTTGGACTATCATGAATTTTCAGAAGGATATGTAGTCTGTATCTCAAATGCCTGTCATTATTTAATGACTTCAGTCTTCAATGATATGCTAAAAAGCAAGAAATTTTGTAAGGCACATACCAAAAATAGGAGACATAAATCTGGACATTCTGCGAAAATCTAGACATTTGAGAGGTAGAATGCACCTCAGTGCAGAAATAGTTTGTGTTTTATTTCTGTGCAAGTGCAGGAAATTTCAACAAAAATCTTAAATTCAGACTTAAGTCTTAGATCTCAGCTCTGTTATCTCTCATATTCCATTCTACTATTTATAAAATGCCATGTTGCGCAGTCTGTATGTATTTTTACTCCTTGACTTAGTTAGACAAGCAAAACAACACATCATTACACTCATCTAAAATAACTTGATAATGCATGTATGGTGTAAAGCCCCAGAGTTTAATTTTCCGACATTTGTTATAGTAGAATCCCATAAGGATGTGTAGCTTCAGTTACCATTCTTAGGTGAGTACACGATTCTCCATTTTTTGTAAAATAGGGGTTGTGAGTTTTTTAGGTGGCTTAGTCATAAAACTTACACTTGTACTCAAACTGTAAACTGTGATCAAATACATCAGTTGCATTTTACAATTCACTATTAATAATGACTATTTTATTTTTTTTCCTTCAGTTTGTCTGGCAATTTATTAGAAGACGAAGGATTAATCTCTCTGTTGAGTTCCCTTCCTACACTACCTATTTTCAAGGTTATCAAGTAAGGAACATTTCAGTTGTTTCTATTTATAAACTTCTCTTAGCAGCTGCATCAACCACCAAAAGAGAAATCAATAACTCCGGTTTTCCACAGAACATGTCATAATAAATTTATATAATTTCTTTAGAAAACAGACAGCTTAAAATGTCAAAAAGCATGAGCTCTGTTGTATGTTTTATTTTGTAAAGTTTATATATTTTTCCAGAGTGATTAATAACACAGCATGAACTATCTGAAAAACAAGGAATGGATGATGATTCATAATACAGACTATCAAAAGTGATATAAGGCCCTAAAACTCTACCACACTGCAAAGTATGACTCTAATGGAAATTTCTTCTGTGTGTTAACTATTCAATGCCTTTAGTAAATTGGCTTTCACATGTGGGGGTAATGAACCATACCCATAATGTGATGAAAATTATAAGACAAATTGTGGTACATGCAGCAGAATTTAAATTAGTCTGTCTTTTAAAACAAATTATATCTTTGACTGAAACCTGAGTTTTCTGAATTTTCCCTAAGCTTTCTATAGTACAAGTCTTCTCCCCACTGTTTCAGAGGTTGACATCCTAGTTAATTAGGTTAGTGCAGAGACCGAGTGTCACTTCAGGTGGTACTTGCTCATGAGATAAATTATGGGGTACCTGAATAAGACCAGAAATCTTCAATCTTGAAGTTATGTACTTAATTGGCATCTATGATATGTCTGTTATAACTAGGATTAGCACTGAGAAATGTTTCACTTAGAAATGATAAATGAAATTGCAGTAGTCACCTGGCCTCAAACAATACCTCTGAGGTAATACATGATAAATTATTGATATTGACTGGGCCTTTAGTGGTTGCACCATCAGCAGCTGTAGAGACATCCCTTTTGCAGTAATGCACTTATTTCTGTTCATCCAAGTCACTTATTTCCACTGTCTGTACCCTTTGATACAATTTCCATTAATTCTTCTTCATTGCTGTGTCTGGAATGGAACCTAAAACCAAACCAACCTTTAATATGTAAGAAATACAACTCCAGATGATGAAAACATTTCATTCTGAAGGAGTCTTGGATTGTTTAGACGAAAGCACTTGATTAAAACTGTGTTTGCCTTAATTGCCTTATCCTATTACCTAGACTGACCTGTTTTCATCTGGATTTGTATTTGAACCTGGAATTATTGTAGTCAACCTTCTCAGTGATTCTTCTTCAGTCATTAGCAATACCAAATTCACTGCCAGAATTGCCCTTTATCATGTAATGGCATATGTTTGGAATGTTCTGAGCATATATTTCGGTCCTCCACCATATCCCAGTCTGTTCTTAACTGCTGTCTACATATTACTTTAAACCTGCTGAACTAGTAAATTTATTTCATTTTAATGGTAAAAATAAATATGTTCTAAACATCTAGATTTAGCGATGTTTGCTCTGAGAGTGTTGATGGAGAAGTACAGAGAAGGTCAGAAGGAGTTGCATTGCGTTTTTGTAGACTTAGAGAAAGCATATGACAGGGTGCCTAGAGAGGAGTTGTGGTATTGTATGAGGAAGTCGGGAGTGTCAGAGAAGTATGTAAGAGTGGTACAGGATATGTACGAGGGTAGTGTGACAGCGGTGATGTCTGCGGTGGGAGTGACAGAAGCGTTTAAGGTGGAGGTGGGGTTACATCAAGGATCAGCTCTGAGCCCTTTCTTATTTGCAATAGTGATGGACAGGTTGACAGACGAGATCAGACAGGAGTCCGCGTGGACTATGATGTTTGCAGATGACATTGTGATCTGTAGTGAGAGTAGGGAACAGGTGGAGTAGACCCTGGAGAGATGGAGATATGCTCTAGAGAGAAGAGGAATGAAGGCCAGCAGGACTAAGACAGAATATATGTGTGTGAATGAGAGGGAGGATAGAGGAATGGTGAGGATGCAGGGAGTAGAGGTGGTGAAGGTGGATGAGTTTAAATACTTGGGATCAATAGTTCAGTGTGGAAGAGAGGTGAATAAAAGAGTTCAGGCAGGATGGAATGGGTGGAGAAGAGTGTCAGGAGTGATTTGTGACAGATGAGTACCAGTAAGAGTGAAGAGGAAGGTCTACAAGAGGGTAGTGAGACCAGCTATGTTATATGGGTTGGAGACAGTGACATTGACAAAAAGGCAGAAGTTTGAGCTGGATGTGGCAGAGTTAAAGATGCTAAGATTTGCACTGGGTGTGATGAGGGTGGACAGGATTAGGAATAAGTATATTAGAGGGTCAGCCCAGGTTGTAAGGTTTGGAGACAAAGCCAGAGAGGCACGATTACGTTGGTTTGGACATGTGCTGAGGAGGAATGCAGAGTATATTGGGAAAAAGATGCTAAGGATGAAGCTGCCAGGTAACAGGAAAAGAGGAAGGCCTAGGATAAGGTTTATGGATGTGGTGAGAGAGGACATGCAGGTGGTTGGTGTGACAGGGCAAGATGCAGAGGACAGGAAGAAATGGAAACCGATGATCCGTTGTGGCGACCCCTAATGGGAACAGCTGAAAGAAGATGATGATGATCTAGATTTAGATGTCATTTAAACCTGCTGAGCTGGTATATTTATTTTAGTCTTTATTGGGGCTGTTTGATAGAAGGTTATACAAGCGAAGATTGTGGTATATTAAATTATACAGCATATAAACCTGGATGTGATGTAGCAAAAATCTGTAAAATAAACTGACATACAGTATATTATGTAAATAATATGGGTACATTATAACTGCTGTTATTTTGCTAAACAGATTAGAAATGAAAAACTTTTGGAAATTCAAGTTACTAGAAGGGAAGCAAAATAAATGTGTAGACCATTATGTAACGATGCAAGAGAAAATGGTTGAGCATCAGAAAGCAGGAAAACAAGGAAAAAATGACGATGCAACAGGAATGGCTTCCAGGTAGTTAAAGGAAGTTTGATAGTGGTTAAGAAAATTCTTATTTTGTGGTCAAACAGTTTGTGAAGGGAGTGTTGGTTGTGAGACTCCCTTGAAAGCAAATTCCTCATTCCTGGGATCTCACATTTGTTCTTGAAAAATTGGCCTTACCTGTTTTTGAACCTGCCTCTCAGCCTGATCTATGGTTCATTTCTTGTAAGTCTATTTTACTTATTGCTCTGACATCTGCAAGGTGAGTCTCTGAGCTGCATGCTGTCATGGTTGGCCAACCCTATCTAATCTTTCACAACAACAGAGCTGTGTTACACACCAATCCATCATTCATGCCAACATGTTATTTGAATTTATCTTGAATCAAGCCATCAGTCTTCCAGAGTTCTATCCTGATTAAAAATAATAATAATAAAGAAAGAAAAGATTCCTCATACCTTGGATGCATACAGGCAGCTCAGGTACTCCCTTTGACAGAACAAGGCCTTTTAGGAATGCTAAACAGCTGTTTGTCTCCTACAAGGGAACTAGAAAAAGTCATCCTGTTTATAAGCAAAGTTGTTACTGTTACTTCCACTATGGTAAATCTCTTTCAGACAAGGTTAAGGCTCACTTAATTAAGGCCTTACCTTCTTCGATGGCATATTGGAACAGGGTGTGCTCTAAATGCTCTAAAAGCATTCTAGAGACAGCAACCTAGTCCTTTGTTCATTTCTTATCAAGGCACTACAAAATAGATTCCTTTTCAAGGTCCAGAGCAGCCTTTGCTGAGACCATTCTCCAGGGGCTCCTGGATAATTATCCTTCCCATCTTCTAGGCAGGGTAAGTTTTGAGAATCCACCCAAAATGCCACTGGGGCAGTGGGAATGATGAATATAGTACAGTTGCATAAATCCCTGGAACAGTAGATGTTCGAATTCTTCATTGCCTCAGTGGCAGCACCCACCTGACATCCCCCCAGTTTGTGCATAGTTGAGGTGGTTTTCAACCTTTTTAATTCAGCTGTGTTGGATTTGTTTTCTATATCATATTGTGATTGGATTTGAATTTACTCTTGTTAGATGATTGTGACTTCAGGCAACTTCTTCTACTTCTTTGTAAAAGTGACCTCACTTCCTGTGACAGCTGAATGCTTGTCTCTCTCAGGATATGCTCAGCCAATCAGCTGTCATAAAAAGAGAAAGGGAGGGAAGACTCGGCTTCTGAAACCTGGCCAGTACTGGGTTACCTTGGCAGATAACCTAAAATGCCACTAACAAGTGATAGGTTCTGTAGATCTGGCATGATTAGCTGCTGTTGCAAAAAGAGTAGCACCTGGTCAGCCAACACAAAGGAGTATTTATTACTTTTAAAGTTAATGATCAAGTTGGCAAGATATTTAAAATCGGTAAATATCGTTTTTGTTGCATAAGGAGTGTACTTGCACAAATTCCCTCCTCTTTTTAATAATCAGGAGTGAAAAGTCCTGGAACAGTATCATCTTTTGGCCAGTGAAAAGGAAGATTCTACCTTCCTTGTCTTTTCTTATCAATAATTCTTTATCCACAATGTTTAATAAGTGAAAGATGATATGCCTTGGTGGGAAGTTGCAGGCAATTTTGCTCTATAGGCTTTGTGGGCCCATTCAAAGATAATAGGTGTAGTTATGACTAGAGTCAGGTTCATTTCCAAGAAATTCTATATGTTGCTTCTTTCTGATCCTTCCTACAGTTTCATGAGATAGAGATTATTCCTGCAGTGATGATTTTGTAAATTGTTTGGGTGCTTTTTCAGTAAGGAAATTTCTTTCTGTCACATTTTTAACTTAGCCTGCATGTCTGGTTCACTGTTGCATTTATAGAGGTAGCCTAGTGTAAGAATTTTGACTTAGTGGCTAGAGTTTGTGTATCTTTGGAATACTTAGTAAGGTTTTAATGTCCATGGTGTCAGAGAGAGAGAGACATCAGTAATAAACAATAAGAAGACAAGAGACCCATGGATAGACATTTGAGAAAGTGCTGTGTGTGGTCACTAATCGTTAAACTCCTTGGGAGTAGTGACATTAGGTAGGTGAATGATAATGGAGTGCTTAATGAAGGGAGGAACAATGCTAGTAATGAATGAGGTGTTCAAAATATAGCTGACATCTTTGGCAATCATATCATCTACTTTTATGTGGAAAGTATGGTAAAGTGTACTGAATCTGCCTGAGGAAGAATTTAAATGTTGAGGAAGCTTACAGGTCTTGCTTACTGTGCTTTACTGTGATTTCAGAGAAGTAGAAGGTGGCAACATATTCAGCAGAGAATAAAACCGGGCAGAGAAATCTTTGCTATTATTATGTGAGATAGTGTTGGTTGAGTAAAAGTAGTCTATTGTGGATACAGTATAAGAATGCAGAAATAAACTGGATCCTTCTCTAAAAGTTATGTTTGTGTGTGGTAAAGAAGATAAGGTGACAGATGGGTCGATGGTTCACCCTGTTAATTATTTTTCTTCATAATAGCCTGGGTTTAATTATGGAGGACACGTGCTTTTGTCTTAAGTGTTGGGCTTTAGCAGAGTTTTTACTATTCTTGTTGCTTTTCTGTGAGTTACGCACATTTATTGGACTTGATTATCTGTGGGATTTTATTTCCAGGGCTTTCAGGCCAAGTATGCCTCCTTCATCATGGTTCAGAAGTCAGAGTTCACCCAGGGGTATAGCTATACCCTAAGCCTTCTGTGTTTCACAGGGAATAGAGAATTTTAAATTTCTCTGAGGATAGATGTGAACAGGACTAAGGCTGTACTAGGGTCCAGAAAGTTGTATAAAAGAGGTCCTATCAAGTGATGCAATTGATGCACTTATGATCCTACATTTTAGTTCCAGGAACAGTATGCCAAAAAACATTTATGGTGGAATTCTAGACGTTTTGCATGACTGTGTGGTAGTGATAGGGCAGTGCACACTGAAGTTATTTGGCAAGTGTTTAGCATTAGGTATTTTAAGATTAGGAGTAGACTCTTTGTTAATTTGTGGAATGGGCCTACTTGAAATATTTTCTAGCTGTTCCAAGTAACAGCATTTTGTGAATTTGCTTTGCCTCACGGTCAGTTGCATTAATATTAAGAAATGGCTGAAAATATTTAAAATAATGTGCTATATAACTGTAAATGGAAAAGGTGATGGGGTATATACTGAGGCAGTAGAGAGCTTAGTTTTATATGGCATAAGACCCGCTTAGGTGCTGTTTCACTTGTTGTCTTTGATTTAGTGGTGTTAATGATTTTTGGTGAGGCTTTTTCTTTGATTAGAAGTAGCTCTCCACCTCCTGCCCTGCTTTCTAGTCTTAACCATAAGGTAGTTGTTTTTTTCATAAAGGTTGAAGGGCATAAGTTCATTCATTCATGTTTGGAGATTGCAGCAATGTGAAGCTGTTCTGTGGCTAACCTTGTTTAATAGTTGTCCATTTGTTATTAATGACAATGAGGCAGGGCACTTTGAAGGGTTTTAGTCCTCACACTGTGATCTGTAGTTGAGCTAGGATGAGAAGTAATCTGCATGGTACTGTGGTTCTAGTGTATATCACCTGATTGGATGTCTAGAGCTAAGTAATAAAACTTCAGATAATAAATTCTTAAAGAGGGTTTTGGAAAGCGTTTTTTTTTTCGCATAAAAGGAAGGATTGGATTTTATATTTCTGCTATGAGATGGATGTGAGTGATTCAGTGATAAGTGAAACATCTTTGGGCCTTCCAATTTGAATGGCAAAGGAAATGGCATGAATATATTTAAATGAGCTTAAGATGGAGTAGATACTGTCAGTGAGAAAGGTAGCAGGGCATGTAGTTAACAGCAGATACAGAAGAGACATTTTTATGCGATGAGAGGTGGGAGGTTTGGAGGTTATGTTTAGATTGATAATGGGAGCGAGGGGAGAAAAAGAGTGGTAGAATTGATGTAAGTTTATATCAATATGTGCATCTGAGTGGGGTCAGAAATAAAAGGTTGGGGTTGTGAGAGGGCCATCTTGGTGACATTTAAGGAATGTAGTTGCCACCTAAGCTACAGAAGTGTTTTTCCAATGGGATGATGAGCATACAAAGTATCTGCTTCCTGCACTATGGGATAGTTAGTGGTAGGAAAATGTTTCGGATTGAGAAGTCATGTGGCTAGAAGAGGTGTGGTTTGCTTATTATAAAGGAAATGAAATGGGAGTGGTTGGGAATGGAAGCAGGTTGAAGAGTGAATCAAAACCACACTGTGTGTGTCTGAGTGGAGCATAGTTTGTACCGAGGCCAGTCAGCCCTAAAATAACAATCAGTAGCCTGGTGGAATAAATTACAGCACTTATTAAGAACAGAAAGCTAGAAGCAGCTTTATTTTACAGTACAGCTAAAACTTTGTATCAGTATGACAATTTGATAAGTATGGGAAACTCTCTTAACTGACTATTAACCCTAGGCCACTATTGCAAGAAGAACCATACAAGAAAACTGGGTAACATTTTCTCTTTTTATGCCACTAAAAAATAAGAGTTAGCAAGCAGTAACCACCTAAAAACTTCAAAGCAACTTATAGCAATCTAGAGCAAGATGAAATATGTATCCTTCTGTAAAAGTAACATATAGGGAATATAAGCTACTACAAGTAAAGTGTAAGAATCAGAAGAAATTACAGGAAAGGTAAAGTAAAATTAAGAAAATGATGGCATAGTATGGGAAGTGGGTTCTATTACAGTAGTACTCTCTTAATTTTAAGTGCAAGCTAGGAATCCATATATTGAAGAAGACTGCTTACATTAGTGCAGGGCACTCACAGATACAAAAGCAGAATATCTCACCATTTGTGGCTCTGACAGGGTTGTGAGTGGTTAAAAGAAATGGGATCAGCAAGTAGTAAATGTCACAGGCTTTTAAACTGTTCTGCAAGGGAAATATAGCAACAGTAAACTCAGTCCCACTACAGAATTTTATTAACTCATTAACACCCATGCGATATGAAATGTCACACCTCTGTCAGCCTTGCATTCCAGAGCAATTTCTGAAAAATGAACAAGCATAGATAAACAAATGCAAGTATTTTGTAAATAAGAAATGCCATTGAGACAGTACAAACAGCAATGTTATCAGTAAGTTTTCTTTACAGTGATAATAGTCAGTGCATTCATAGTTTGTCCATTATTGCTATAATATATTGAAATGCACAATAACCCAAAATTATATTTTTTGCGATACTTTCACAAACAAATTGTCATATCTTGGAAACTGTGTAAACTAGACTTACATTTTTAGAATATTTTTGTTAACCAGGCATCTTTCACATGACAACAAGAAATTCCTCTGTGAGCCCATTCTTATTAAGATATTTACGGAAATAAGAAAACATATGCTTAATTCTATAATTAGCAATATAAATAGCACTTAATATCTCTAAAGATGTGCAACTTACGATGCAACTATCAAAGCTAGTTTTCTGCAACATCAATTTGCAAGTCACTTGTTTTTTGAAGTATTAAAAACATATGGAAATGTTGTTTATTTTCATTACTGTTAAATAAATAATATCTCAGGTACAGGGTGATATAAATGGACATTGACAATGAAGTTTCCTATCTTCACCATTGAAGGTTGTGCGTTAGGCCCGGCAAGCCAGCACATAAAAATCTTCTGCCAATCATTAGCGGACCGGAGTCCCGCTGTGGCGACCCCTAACCGGGAAAAGCCGAAAGACTCACACACCATGGCATATCACACCATATATCTCAATAACATATAAGGTTTACCATTATGAAAATACAAAATAAATATGAAATGTAAATAATTGACAAAAAGTGATTCATTTCTCTACTGCAGGACATCCTAGATTAACAATTTTAGTGTCATTTTGTTAATAACTCTTTGCCCTTTCTACTACTCCCTATTATTAGCTGGTAAGTCACTTAGTTAAAGAGGTCAAATCCAATAAAGGTCTGGATGCCATAATGAGCTATGGGTATGAATTGGAAGTATATAAAAAGGCATGATTGAGTTAAGTATAGGACATTGCATTTAAATGTAATAGTGCATTTAAAACTAGGTGTATTCCAGCAAGTATCCTTTGCTGTGTTGCCATCAGGGGAATGACATCATTTCACAATTTGTAGATTAATTTTGTATTGTACAAGAAAATGTTACCTATACTATATATATGTGACATATATCTCCAAGCAGACACTGTTGTAAGGGATCTAGTCACTCTTGTTGATAATTCCTTATCATTTGAACATCATGTCTCCCAGGCAGTTCAGAATTTTTTCTATCTAGCTCCTTCAATTTCCAAAGACATCTCCACTAGATACAAAGAAGTCTTATTTTTCCCTTTATTCATATCTCATCAAATCCATTATTGAATATAATGAGACATTTGGCATATATTTGTCTAAACATATCATTTAGAAACCTCAGAGATTTATAATTAAAAATATCAGTGGCTTCAAAAATCTTAGTTATCAGGACAGACTGGCAGCCTTGTCTCTTTACTCAGTCTCTTATAGACTCCACAATGGAAATCTGTGTTTAGCCTCTTGAGCCATGAAAGATCCAACATTATTTGACCTCTTATCCATTCACAGAATAAACGTTGCTTCAGATACCTGGTTAATGGAACTAAACCTTCATCAAAAGATAAATAAAACACTCCAGTGTGATAGATTCTTATCCCAATGTATCCCTCAATGCAGGAACAACTTCCACTACATATCAACTGGAGTAGCACCCTTTCCACCTTAAAGATAAACCTAGATAATTGAAAAGGCAACCAACTTCTGCCTTGGTCTATCTTGTTTTGCCCTCCTTGAAGCTAGAGGTAACTTTTGAATGGGTTTTTGGCTAAACCTGTAATGGTCTGCAGACTGATTGCTTAGTACTTGCCTATGAACCTAAGTGCTGACTATCTTACCTACAGTAATAGGTGATGTTCTTTATTAGATCACTGTTGAAGTTGTCCTCATGTATAGGACGTGTCTTGCCAAGGATACTGTACATTCAGCCAATTTACAAAAACTTAGGAATGTTTCTCACATGCTATGTCTGACCTGAGACATATGCTTGAAACAACATGTCAATACTTAAGGGACCTACAAATATGAAGAATCATAAGAATTTTCTTGCCACCAGTCCACAGATGAAGCTTTTATCAATATTGTGATCTGTCTGCCATACAATACAGTTAACCCCAACTAGAAGTGTCTGTTGGGAGATAAGTACCCCATTGGAATCCTTCCTTCTTACTATAGAAGGATTATGGTAAACTGTACCTTTTATGTTAGGAAAAGAGGATAAATGTGACTGCCCATCAATACTCAGTGACCTTTTTGTTTAGGTCCTGCACATGATTGCAAGGACTGTTCTATTTGCCGGTTTTTGTACCTAAGACCATAAGAAGTCACATTAAATGTTCCACTGAAACAAATGATTCATTCTGGATATAGTTTCAAAGAAACAGAATCCTTCAAAGGGCTGGGCAAAAGCCACACTCTTCTCAGAATCTGAATCAGAAATCAAAAAGCAAGAAATAAATGACTGAAAACTGATAAAGTTTACACACAAATGAAATCAGTGAATCCTTATTTCTTTGAAAAGAGAATGTTGCAATTGAAAGAATTAAAAACCTATGGTGTTTATGTAAACTTACCATGACAGTAGATGTTCAAGTGATCACTGCTGCTGTAGCCACTCCATCACATTTATTTTTTTGTATGTTTTTGTTGCCAGGGTGAAAAAAGGGCTTTTTCCTCCCTCACTCTTTTGGCACAAATGCTCTGAAGAGTTAGTTGCCAAAAATTAATTTTTCGTCTGCTCATGTTGAGATGACTAACAGTTTGGGTATGTGAAAGGTGCCCTTGAAACTTTGGAAGCTGTCTGGCTGTTGTATCCTTTGTGGGATACAAATCATATAGCTAAGGCTACTGTAGCAGTGATCATTTGAACACTTAACACAACTGTACTGTCCTTAAAACTTTACACTGAAAATAAGAGACTTCAGTGCATACCGAGATGGCTTCTGAGTTGTCTGCTTCAGACATTTTTCTTTAGCCAAAAAAAAAATTGAAAAATAAAAAAGGAGAGAACAGCTCTTCAGAGGAGCCTGTTTTTTTTCAGTTGTTTGGAGTCAGACATCTTCACTGAGACACTTGATAAGCTCTTGGACCATCCGGTTGTTGTATCTGTGTCTACTGTTTCTATCCTTGAAGAGGCTGACATGGCACACAACCTGAGCATGTCCAAACCTACCAACTGGATGTCCAATTTGGACATTGATTCTCTTAGAAGGAGCAGGGGAATTTCCTAACTGTTGGTCCAACAAGACAACCCAGGAGGAATGAACAGCAACTTCTCCACATACTATTTCTGTGGAAAATGCCCAAGAAAAGGAGACAAAAAAAACAAAACAAAGTATATTCCCCTGATGTTCATCTCATTCCTTAAGAAACCCAAAGGAAGAGTAGATTAACTTCTCATATGGGGTTATTTAAAGCTTTCAGTCTTTCCAGTTTCCATCTCCTCCCTCTACATCTGTCTCTCATAAGGATTCCCTGAGCCAGAAATTGTTTCTAACTCAAAGTCTGTGAGCCTTTGTTATTCATCACAAATGCATTCACCTTTGGTCTTTAAATCAGTGGTCATTGACACCATGTTCTCTGACTTGCCCCATGAAGAGTTCAATGCTGGGAATACTTTTTATAAGGTGAAGAAGCATTTTAAATAAGAGGACAAACAGATATCAGATTCACAAAAAAGATACTATGGCCTTCTGAATAAGTAGACACCTAAACCCTCTGCTATGCCACTAATTTTAAAAGCCCTAGAGCATACATTTATGCCAGCTTTGTGAGATCCAAGTTCCCAAGCTCCTGCACTTAAGAAGCCAGATAGATTTTATAAAGTAGCAGCAACTCAAAAGTTTCTATATAAAACCCTTCATCTTGTCTTGCTGTTATTTCATTAGAATCAGATGAAGTGTCAGAACTGCTCCTTTCCACCCAGTGCTCACTCTATCAACAAGGACAGCAGGAATATGGGCTGAGATGGTAAAAAAAGTTTACACATCAGCCAGCCTAAACTTTTTGTATATCAACTATCAAAAGAGGCATGAAATAGTACTTGCTTTCCATTTTGGGATAACATAGCCAAAGTGGTTTCTGATGTACCAGATTCCAACACTTGGTCTTCCTTGCAAGATGTAATCAGCTCTGCCTCTAAAGTAACAAGGCATTCTACTAATGTGTGTGAGATGCAGCAGATGCTTTTTCTAGAGCAGCTGCCACTGGTTCAATTCTTACAAGATATGATTGGCCGAGGATTCAGTCTGTGCCAAGTAATGTGAAAGCCAAATTACTGGATACTCCACAAGATAAAGACAACCATTTTGGGAATCCCTCTGAAGATATTTTCAAGAAATTAGGGGAAAGGGACAGGATTAAGCAAGAGGTTAAGCAGTTTTTTGTTTCCCCCTATTCCTACACTTCAGAAAAACTATCCCTCCAAATCTTGTCCATTTTTTCAAAAGTTTCAAAACGCTTCACAACAAAGGGTAAAAGTTTACCAAAAAAGAAATCTCAAGAAAAACAAAGTATGACTTTAGAGGACGCAAAGAAATGACCCTTTTGTGATGGAAGTACTAACTTCTAATGGCCTTCTACAGCCAGTCCCTCCCAGCTCAGTCACCCTCTTTCCAAAATTAGAGGGGAACTTTCTTTTTCTCTTTCTATTCTCTTTTGGAAGGTTAAAACCTCAGAATCTTGTGTTTTGGATATAATAGAAAGTTGATAAAAGCTTTAATGAACCTCTCTTCTCAGTCCTTAAGGGATTCCTTCAAGTCCCATCAGACCAACGCCATTTCATTGTACTAATCATTTCAGAACTGTTTGTTCAGACAAACATAGACTCTGTTTCATCCAAACAGACAAAGGATTCTGCTCTAGAATATCTCTGTTTCAAAGGAAAGAGGGAACTTGGAGACCAGTTTTGAATTTATCCAAAGTAAACAACTTCCTAAAAGTTCAAACTTTCAAGATATTATCCCTACAAAATCTCTTTCTCTTCCTTTTCTAAAGCATTTCCAGTTACTGTAGGTCTAAAGGATGCCTATATGTAGATCCCCAGATGCACAAAATACCCACAATTTATAAATATTCTTTGCATTGGGATTTCCCTACTTGGATAACTGCTTGATTCAGGCTATTTTGAAACAAGAAACCTTAAAGGTCCTACGCTTTGCAACCAATTTCTCCACTTAGATTTTACTCTGAATTTAAAGAAGTATAAACTTGATCCAGCTCATTCTTAGGTGTTCCTCACATGTCTTCTGGACAGCTCCATAATGATGTCATTTTTATCTCTAGACAAAACTCAGTTTTTGAGAACTTACTTCATATTTCTGAAAAATATTTAAATGGCCTAAGGAATAGAGAACTTGGGAGCCCTAGGATTAATAACATCAACAATTCTAATTATTCCACATGCCACGCTTCACATAAGGAAAATTAAATAGTATCTCAAATTGATTTGGGTCCCAAATTGCTATCCTCTGTCCCTTTTAGTCCCTCTCTTGCATTTTGTAAAGAAATAGATCTTGTGGATGAAGCAGATACAATTCAGCATTCAATCATGCAGTTTCTTTTCTCATCCCACCAGTTGTAATAGATATCTTAGATTTTGCATGTGGAGCCTGTTCAAAATGTGTCAAAGTCCAGGGAGTTTGATCCAAGCATATAAACATCAAGGAGATGATTGCCCTAACCTATCAACTTCAAACTTTGCATCATCTCTAATCCATCACTGCACCTCGCTGTGATCACTAAAGTGGCTAGAACTACCTCATCACTTTCATATATTCAACTAACCACTGTCCATAAACTAATACATAACCCGTCCAGCTGCCCTGCCCTTTCCAAACTATTTAATCCATACCACCCAAACAGACTCCTCTGCTCTGAAAATCAAATGCTCCTACAGATAGAAAAAAACAACCTATATGCTGGAAAATGGCTCCACTCCTTTTCCACTGCTAAACTATGGAACTCACTCCCACCCTCACTTAGATCCACTAGCAATACATCCATCTTTAAAAAATCTTTAAAACATCACCTCTCCTCCCCCTGGCAATGCTCATGTGGTAACTCCTCACAACTCATAACCTGACTCTGTCTCCTCCCTTCTTCTACTTCCACCTTCCCTTACTACCCGCTATACCTTCACCTGACAGATAAACCTCTTCTGCACCCTTATGCAAATATACTGACCACTACTATATTTCTTCTTTCTTAGTCAAAAATTCTTACACTGATTAATCTGTAATATTTGCTATTATTATCAAATAGTATATATGGATTATTTATTTGAGCTATTGGTGTCTTTATCAAATTGTATGTATTGTATTGTTTATTTGAACTTCAAACTAATTGTATGTATTCTAGATGTCACTGTGGAGCTTTTCTCCCCAGGCCTCCACTGAAAATGGGCACTCTTTGGCCCAGTGGACCTTCCTGGTAAAAAAAAATGTAATAAATAAATAAATAAATCTGTGGAAACGAGGACCACTTTAAATAGTGACAGATAAATTCCCACTGTATATCAACAAATGGGAAAACAAAATCTTATACTATCTGTAGACTTGCTGTAGTAGCCTGAGAGCTATAAATTTAACACAATCTCTTCCTTCAGGTTATTTACATTCTCACCACTATGGCAAACTATTTGATCAGATGCTTACGAATGGATGTTGAATCCAGAGGTCTTCCTTCAGACTGTCCAACAAACAATTCAAGCTTTTTCACACCACGGTCCCTTGCAAGAAAATATAGAGAATGGATGCATTTTCTTTTCAACTGAAAGATAAATTCTTTTATGTTTGTCTTACTTTCCCTCTCATTCTGAATGAACATCTGAAGATTCACAACGGCAAATCATAAATTAATCCTGAAAACAGCATTGATATCTAGGAACAAAATCCACGCTATAACCAATTTGCTCTTCCTGTCCTAACTTACAGTTTTGGAGTGACTGACTGGCCCCAAAACGTGTTGAATAGATTAGATAGGAAAGCAAGAAAGATGCTTCATGCTCACCAAATGATTTATAAAAATCAGTGCATACCAAGATTATATAATCCTCATTCTGATGGAAGGATGGACCTGTTTGAAACTGATTACATGTACAGATCTGCAATCAGGGGACTCCACACATATGTGCTGACCTCACAAGACCCAAATGTAGTGAAAGTTTTGAAACATGAGAAGAATAAATCTAAGATGACTTCCCTTCTTAGTCTAGCAGAAGAATATCAGCATCAAGTAGGAATGGAAATCAAACCAGAAGTAGATAAAAATCAGGCAGCAACTGAATGTGCCAAAAAACAAAAGAAAGAATATAAGGTGAAGAACCAGATGAAAAGGCAAGAAATGTGGAAAATGCATAAATATATTTGCAAGTATAGAAAACCTCTGGAAGAACATCATGTTGATCAGGAATGAACACAGGAATGGTTACGGAGAGGCGAATACAAACTAAGGTTAATATTGGTGGCACAATATAGTCAGATATGTACATGTTGGTTTACAAAGTCCATTGAACATGTGGGAGAAACAGACAAATGTAGGTTTTGTAAAACAGAATTGGAAACAGTCTCACACCTTGTTGCTGGTTGAGACTTACTAATGGCAGAAGGACTGTATACGGAAAGGCGTAATAATGTGGCAGGACTGTTGCATTGGGAATTGTGCAAACATTATGCTAATGAAATGGCTGAAAACACTGAAAACATGAGCCACAAAGCATCATAAAAATGGTGATCAACATCACGTGGCATCATCCATTACCAATAGTTCAAAAGATAGATGCTACAAAGCTGGATATAGTGGTCCAAGAAAAGAAGAAAAAAGTATCATTGATCATTGAAATGGTCACACCCAGTGACTACAGTGTCCTGCATACAGAGAGACACAAAGTTATAAAATATCAGGATTTACAAGCAGAAACAAGAGCAATGTGGAAGAAAGATACCCAAATAGTTCCAATAGTCGTAGCAGCAACGGGTCTTGTAAAAAACAGTCTAGAATCCTATTTGGATATGTTACCAATACATGTATCTCCATACAGATTGCAGAAGGAGTCATTACTGGGCATATTGCAGGTGCTGTGAAGAGCACTTTTGGCTGACATCAAAGAGTGAAACAATAGTAATTTTATGAACTTTAGTCATATTTTAACTAAGGAATGGAGTCCATTGCTGTCATGGTATTAGAAACCCAAAAGATTTGGAGAAATTAAAAAGAGAAAACCTTGAAAACAAAGATTGAAACAGTACTAATTTCATGAATTTTAATTGTACTTTGACTTAGGAATGGGGTCCATTCTTGTCAAGGTATTAGAAACCCAAAAGACTTGGAGAAATTAAAAAAGGCAAACCTAAGGGGTCTGAATGCGGAGATGATAAAATCAGCTAGCAAAGGAGAGTAGTATGGCTGGAATTAAATTCATCCTGAAGTCTTGGTGAGTACCCTGTTTATACAAAATCTCACCAAGACAACACTAATATATAGACTACAATTTATATATATGTATATATATATATATATATATATATTTATTTATTTATAGGTCTACTTCACATGACTGAAATTTCATTTGACTGACTTTCATTTGATCGAGACCAAAATACCTTATTTTTAAAATACTGAAAACTTACTTGACTGAAACTCATTATACCTAAACCTTACAATGCTTAATTTCAAAATACTAACTTGTAAACCATAGATATGTACACTTACAACACCAATGACTAAACTCTTTCCAGAACTTAAAAGCTACTTATATACCCTCTTAACAGCAAACAAACGGTATAAAACCAAACTAAGTTGGGGGCTAGGACCCCCACTCCCACCCCCAACTATATATACTAACTCCAGGATCGCACTATAGTGGGGAAAAGGGCATATACCTTTTACTTACCTTACAGTAGTCTACACACTGCCACTACTGCTGGGAACGCACAAAAATCCGCCATATTACTTCAGCTACTTCCCATAAAAATGTAAAGAAGACATACCCACATTAGAAACACTACAACACTACTTTCCACATGACTATCGGTATTCTGACAATCAGCACTATAAGTTACAGTAATTCTTTTTTATCACATGGAAGTCACAGAAGAAGGGAAACCCACATAATGTCTATGTCAGTATAATGAGATTCAGTCAAATGAGTTTTCAGTATTTTGAAAATTTAGTATTATAGTCTCGGTCCAATGAAATTTCAGTCATGTGAAGTAGACCCATATATATATATATATATATATATATATATATATATATATATATATATATATATATATATATGGATTCACTTCATAATCTCAAAATACTGAAACATCGAATTTTAGTATCTCGAAACTATGAAACTGAATCTATAAAACACCGAAACTACAAAACCCGAGCCCAAAACTGCGAAATTCAAAACACCGAACAAACCGCATACATTACACCATACATACACCACAACACCCACATCACAACATAAACAAACAAAAACTACACATATACACAACTCATACACATATAAGCGGGGGGGCAAGCCCCCCATCCCCCCTACTTATATATACTAACTCCGAGATCGCACAAACAGGAAACAAAAGCAAACTCACACACGCACATTCTCCAGTCCCTCACACACACACATCAAACATATCAGCACACTCAAACACACTCTAACCCCCACTCAAATCCCTTACAAAACGCTCACTTACCTGACAAAACACCTAGATCCCCACATGGCACCATGCACCATAAACACACAATCCTGGACATCACGTAGCGTAAGGCCATAACTGCAAATTCAAGATATTCAAATTTGCGATTATGAACTTTCGCCATTTTAAACATTCACATTTATAGTCTCGAGATACTGAAATTCGACATTTCAGTATTTTGAGATTATAAATGGCTTATATATATCTATATATATATATATATATATATATATATATATATATATATATATATATATGGATTCACTTCGGAAGCTCAAAATACTGAAATCTCGAATTTCAGTATTTCGAGCCCAAGAAGCTGAATCCACTAATAGTGAAAGTTTAGAAGCACGAAATTCAAAACCTCAGATACCGGAGGTTTTGAATTTCACACTTCTAAAGTTCCGCTCTGGTGATGTATTCAGGTAAGTGTGTGTGTTAAGGGGTTTGGGTAGGGGCTGTGGTGTGTGTCAGTGTGTTTTGTTGCTGTGATGTGTGTGTGCGAAGAGAAAGTAGCTTGTGTGGTTGTGTTTGCATGTAGTGCGACTTCGGAGTGAGAATATTTAAGTAGGGCGGGTGTGGGGGGCTTACCCCCCTGCTTTCATGTAGTAGAGTTATTGTGTGTGTGTGTGTGTGTGTGTGTGTGTGTGTGTGTGTGTGTGTGTGTGTGTGTGTTTGTGTGTGTGTAGTAAAACCGCGAAATTCAAAACTTTCGGTATTCAAGGTTTTGAATTTTGCGGTTTTTAGTTTTTGTTGTTTTCTGGATTCCACTTCTTGGGCTCGAGATACTGAAATTCGAGATTTCAATATTTCGAGCTTCTGAAGTGAATCCATACAGATATATATATATATATATATATATATATATATATATATATATATATATACACATACATACATATATATATTTATATATTTATATGTATGTCTTAGCTCGAAGTAGATTAAAAAAAAAGACAGCTGGTTGTACAAGTCCCAGGATAAAAGTGGTCTTTTCTGATAGGCACATGGGTGCCAGGAGTGGAATAAAATGACAGTATAGAATCCTCAAGACACAAAAACCAATGGGGTTCGGCTAGGCTCAGGGGGAGGATGCCCCCACCCCATTTTAGAAGGAAGTGGAAGTCCACAAAAAAAACACACTAAAATTGACAAGCCAAAAAAGAGCCATAAAGATGATAGCATTGATTATTGATAAGAAAGAAGTTATGTATTGTTACTATTATGCCCAGAATTTCCAGACAGAAGATATGAAAAAACATTAAGAGATAATTTAGAGGAAAGAAAAATACTTGCAGAAGAAAAACTGTCAACAGCTTCAAATGCAAATTTGTATTTATTAATGCAAGATATTAATGAAAAACATTATATAGACCAAGAAACCTTGTGGCCTTTGGAAAAAGAAGCAACTGTGAAAGTGCAAAAATATAAAGAACAAAATCTAGAGATTTTTGAAAGGTATAAAAAAGAAATATGGATTTGGGAAAGAGAGATATGATATGGTGCACTGTCTATGCAAAGGAGAAAGCCAAATTAAATAACAGAAAAAATAATCTCCAAAAATATTCAAAGAGAAATACAGGCAAAGGAACCCAGATATGGAGAATTTTACAATACAAAAAATAAGATCATGCAGGGGAACAATGGAACAGAAAATTAGTAAAGCAGAAGTTAAAATAAAATAGAAGCTGAAGTTATGCAATACCTGTGAAATGAAGGATTTAGTGTAGAGAGTCTAAGACAGGTTATGTCATAGAGTAATGGAACAACGAGACCCTCAAATAAGGATAAACAGGTGGAGCAGGAGAGAGATGAAATATGGACATGGGAAAGAAAAAAAAGATTTAATATGGTGCAATATTTAAGCAAAGGAGAAAGCAAAACTAATCAATACAAAAAAGCAGCACCAAAGATATTTGAAGAGAAATTCATGCAAAGTTATCTGGATATGAAAAATTTTACATTACAGAAAATAAGAAAAAGTGGGAAAGTATAAAAGAGGAAAAACAATAGAGAGGATAAAGAAATAGAAACTGAAGTTATGGATTACCTGTGAAGTAAAGGATTTAGTGTACAAAATCTAACTCTGATAACATCACAACATGGTAGAACGAGTCCCCAAGTTAAGGAGAAACTGGCATAACGGGAAGCATCTGACCAGTTGCCATATTAAGATACTCTGGAGCCTTCAATAGGAACCAGTTGAAGTTGCACAGCAAGGGAAGGAGGAGGAAACTGTGGCAACTCTGATGCAGTCAATGTTGTGGAGTGATAGGCCAGTAAGTTACTGTATGGAAGAGCAATGGATAACACAGGATGAAACTGAAGAGAATATCGCACAGGAAGATTTTCTGGAACTTTCTGTAGAATGTCACCAGGAAACATCGACCAAAGAATGTGCCCTTGGTTTAGAAGAAAATAGTCTATGGGAAGAGTTGCCTGATTTAACAGAGGTGGATAGGCATATTAAGATCAATGATAGAAATAGATTACAGAAAGTCAATAAGACCCAACATGTTAAAAGTTTGATAAAACTAATGAATACAGTAATCAAAACTGTTCATAGAAATGTATGTGATCTAACAGAAGTAAATTGATATATTACTGTGCAGCTAAATTAATAATAGATAAAGACTTACCACAAAAATACAGGGTGGTAAGGGAAAGGAAGGGGAGAAATCAAATGCCATCATGGAAGTACTGAATAGAGAAAATGATAAAGCAACTGAGACAAGAAGTGTCACTGTTAGAAGAATACAGAAGACGGAACAGATCAAAAGAAATACTCAGAAAGATAGACATGATAAAAGCAGCATGTAGTTTCAGAACAAACCAGGATCTGTCATACACTATTGCAGATAATAAACTAAAGATATCAGCACAGGAAAAAACTTAGAAGATATGAAAATAAATATAAAGAAAAGTACAAAGTAAGCAATTTATTGATGTCCCAAAACGTTTTATAGACAATTGGGAAACAAGGCAAAAGGAATAGAAACACCACCAAAAAAGAAGAAATAGACACATTTTGGAGCAATATCTATGACAATCCTGTGGAACACAACAAAATGATGAATGGATAGAAGAAGTAAAAGAAAGAATAAGACATTCAAACATACAAAATATGAAATGGGATGAAGCAACTGCCAGAGAAATTGAAACAAAATTAAGAAAAGCTCCTAACTGGAAATCCCCAGGAACAGATGCAGTACCTAACTTCTGGCTAAAAGTATTAATATCTTTGCGTGAAGATTTAGCTATAAGTAAGCACTGTTTATATGCGTACTACGAACAGATGCCAACCTGGTTAACAACAAGAAAAGCAATACTCTTCCTTAAGAGTGAATGTGCAAGATATCCTAAAAACTATAGACCAGTAATTTGCATTTTGATGATGTATAAACTATACACTGGAATTAATGCTGTCAGAGTTTATAGTCATTTAGAAGAAAACTTAATCATGGGAGTAGAACAAAAGTATAACAAAAGAAAGTCATATGGAGCAAATAATCATTTGTTGTTAAATAAAGTTGTACTACAGAATTATAAAAAGGGGAAGAATCTAAGTATGGCATGGCTAGATTACTAAAGCATTTGATAGCAGCCTACTTTGGTGGATAAGTGCGCTTATTAATATACTATGCCCATCTTACTTGCTAAATTCCTAGTCTTTACTTGCATATACTGACCCATCAAGTTTCAGTAAATACTACTATTAAAAATAAAGACATTAACTAGTACTACCACTGTTTTAATTACAAATAGTTGCCATGAAATTGTATAATCGTTTATACTACTGACAAAGCTTTCTTTTCTTTTCCTCCAGTGGGCTGTCTTTCGAACTACTGCTAAAATATTCCAGTATACCATGTACACATTGTATTGTGTTGTCTGGCCACAACTGGATACTATGAAACCTATTAATTATATGTATTATTAATTAATGTTTTCTTCTGTACTTATGCTTGTCTCTATAACACTGCAAAAACATGTATATTTTTATGTAATTGTGATGCTGTTTTAATCATATAAATGTATCTGAAATTGTCCTTCTATGTGGAGCTTTTCTCCCCAAGTCTCTGCTGAAAAAGGGTCTTTGGCCCAGTCAGACACCCCTGGTTAACGCATCTAAAATAAAATAAATAAATAAAATTATAAATGGATTATATTGCAGTGACCATGAAACAGTGGCAAACTACTTTGCAGCTAAGCCATGATAAAGGACAAATAATTATCCCAGGGATACAAATTTAAAGGGGGGTATTTCAGGGTTAATCTTTGTCATCACTGCTCTTTTGCCTTGTTCTTAACCCATTAAGCTGCAATTTAATAGATTAGGTCATGGCTACAGTTTGACTTTCAGAAAACAACAGTGTTGTGCAGTTCATCAGATGAGGAATTGAAAACACAACTGCAAGTGGTCAAAACTTTCTCAAATGATATATGAATGTCATTTGGTCTTGATAAATGTTCATAAGCAGCCTTTAAAGCAGGAAAGCTGTAGAACCAAGAAAATATCAGTCTGGGACAGGAATGTGATATGAAAGAACTTGAGCAGAAGGGAGTGCATACATATTTGGGAATTGATGAAGAGTGGCACATGAACAAATGTGAATAAAACTTAGTAAGGAATATTTTAGAAGACTAAATTTAATACTGAAAGCAGCCCTGACATCTATGAACAAATTCCAGGCTATAAACCAATCTGTTCTTCCTGTTCTACCTTACAGTTTTGGGATGATTGACTGGCTCCAAAAGGTGCCGGATCATATGGACAGGAAAACAAGAAAAATACTTCATGATTTATAAACATCAGTATATACCAAGATTATATATTACACATTCTGAAGGTGGTATGTGCCGCCTCACAACTGATTACATTCACAGATCTGCAATCATAGGGCTGCATACATATCTGCTGACCACACAAAGTTCAAACATAGTGAAAGTTTTAAAACATGAGGAGAACAAGTCTAAGATGACTTCCCTGCCTAGTTTAGCAGAAGCATATCGGTGTTACGTGGGAATGAAAATCAAACGAGAAGTGGATAAAAATCGGGCAGCAACTGAATGTGCCAAAAAAAAAAAAAGAAAAAATATTTATTTATTTATTTTATTTATTTATTTATTCAAATTTGTTGACCGGGAGTGCCGACTGGACGTAGGTCCATTATCAGCGGAGGCCCGGGGAGAAAAGCTCCACAGTTAAAATAAACAGACAATAGTTACATTGGATTACATAGCGATTAACAATTTAACATAGCAATTACTTACAATATATTTACAGATGAAGAACATATTACATCAGTAGACAACTAGAATCTTTACTTGCGAAGTATATAACAGACATTAACAAATGTTACAATGAGAAGTTCCTGCTGTATAATAAGTACTAGGCTTATGAGCATCTGAGCTTGCTATAATCAAGGTAGTTAGTGGAGTGGAAAGTAAGGTAATATAAGGTGAAGGATCAGATGAGAAGGCAAGAAATGTGGATAATGCATAAATATTATCTAACTTTTATGCCTAAAGTGGTTACAGAGTTATCTCTAAATAAATACATTCAACTTCCTACATTCTTTCCAAATTTTCAGAATAATAGAGAAAGAATTCTTCACTTGCTAGATTTCCACAGACAACTGTGATTCTGTCTAGAAGACAAACACAAACAAACAAATATTAGCAAGACAGACCAACTTCTAATCTTCTATGAAGAAAAGAAGTTAGGTGTACCAGTCACTAAACCGATGATTTCTAGATGTCTTTCCCTTTCCAGTTCTTTTTGTTACTCATTCCATGGCATATACCTTCAGGGACAAGTGAAAGCTCATCCCACCAGAGTTATTGCTTCTTCAAGAACCTTCTTTGAATGCTTAGGTTCTAAGTTCACTGTAGGCACATCTCCCTGATTTTCAGTCCACACTTTTACAAAACACTACAAAATAGATGCCTCTTCCAGAGCTAAAACAGATTTTGCCAGGACCATACTTTAAGGCTTGATGGACACCAGCTCTGTTGTTTCAGCCTCCACCCCTTCCTCCTAAAAGCTATGGAAATCATCCCATAAGGGAGGAATAAAGCAACAGTGCTCTCATGAAGAACACAGTACAGTTCTATAGGATCGTACTATAACATGATGTACAATTTCCCTCCCACAATCTCCCATCTTCTTTCTTTCTTAGCCAGATTGGATCCCTTTGTTTCTTACCCTATCTCCTTTTTACTGTGCTTATTTTTTATGGTTATCATCCTCAGCCTTCTTCTCATTGGCCAAGAAAGCACTGAGGAGTTTTGCACTTATGTGTCTTGTAAGTATTAATACATTGTATATAGGTTACAGGTTAGATACATGAAGAAGGTGCCTAAGATTTTGTAGATTGGCTGGATACGTGGTATAACTTGACAGGATACATCCTATAAGTGAGGAATACTGCAACAGTAATTTATTTGATCATCTACTGTTATGGTAATATCTGATATAACTGCACTTTCTGCATTATCATTTACTTAAAAGCACATTTAGCAAATGTCTCTAAAATGGCACACACGAATAAGGACCAACTGGACCTGTAGAGTTGGTACCAACAAACAAATAAAATGCACAGGCTCCATAGTAAGAATGATGAGATTATATAAGCTAAGCAAAATAGCAGTAAATAATGAACTCAGCTTGGAGGAGTATAGGGCTACTGACAGATTAAGAAAGTATGCCATGAAGGCTCAACTTCATAAAGATATCTGATACCATCTGCTGAAACAAAAGTGAACAAAATATCTTCCAGTTAAATCTGCAGCAAAAAAGGTTGGCACCATTTATATAAATAGCGTTTATATTACCCTATCGTACAATGAAAATAGCGAACGCTATTTCATCGTACCTAAAATATCTAAACCACAAAATATCAAACATACGGAACAGCAAATTTTTTCCCAGGGAAAAAATTTGCTGTTCCGAAACACATACACACAACACAAGCACACCAAAATAAATAAACCAAACACATACACTTAACAAAACCATAATTCTAACCCTACACTACTACCTATCCACTAACCTTAACCCAACCCTAACCCTAAAGTCCCTAACTACCGCACACTCATCTTACCCGCTCCCTAACCCTAAAGCCCCTAACTGCCGCATACTCACCTTGCCCGCTCCCTAACCCTAAAGTCCCTAACTATCGCACACTTACCTTACCCGCTCCCTAACCCTAATGTCCGTAACTATCACACACTCACCTTACCCCGATCCGCTCCCACACTTACCTTAACCCAGTCCGTAACCTCCGTTCGCATACTTACCTTAACCCGGTCCGTAACCTTCCCACCACAGTAGAGTAAATAGCGAAGCCATGGAACGGACAACCGAAATCTTACCATAGATAAGATTTTGAAGTTATGGGGCTTCGCTATTTTGAGTTTTCGACAAAAACAGGTCGATGTTATAGCATTCTAAGTTTTGAAATGTCGATGCTATAATATCGACCCATATAAATATGGTGTGGTGGCATAAAAGCATAGGATATGTTGCTAGCATACCTAAAATATATATTACATTTTTTTTTTTGCATTGCTTAAATCCCTGAAAGGCTACTTTAATTTACTCAACATTGCATATGATTTAGCATTTAGAGTGAATTCAATAACCCCGTATAAGGCAGTGCATGTTCTTTAAAGTCATCTTTAACGTTGACATTAAGGAGCTATTCAGGGTACATTATTAATGTCAAATCCCAAATCATGGGGTTTGAAACTCTGATTAAAAATAAATAAATAAACTTAGTGCTACACCATTAAAGCACCCCCTAGAAAGGGGGGGGGGGCTATGCCCCCCCACCTGACAGACATGCTACTTATATATACTAAATCTGAAATCGCCATACCTTGAATATGGTAGAATATTCTGAGGTACTGCAACCTTGGATTCATTTATTTGTCTTTATTGTCCTGACTGGTAAAAAAAATCATTTTCAGTTAAGGCTTGGGGAGAAAAGCCTCTCAATTAAACTTGATATATTACATAACAGTAAAAGCATTTTCACATGTGATGTACATTTTACAAGAACAGTGCACATTTTTGCACGAAGATAAAGGGAGTGCATATACTGAAAACAGTAAAAGAAATGTACATAGACTTAATATATATCACTAGGGAATGAAATGCAAAGAGAAACATTGCATACACTTGTTCGATATATATGGAAGTAAAAAAATAGAGCTGAGAGTGTTTTCTTGAATGGTAATAACTGCAGATACAAACAGTAGTAATTTGAATTAACTTTAAGAATGAAAGGAAAAAAATAGGTTGGTTGTACGAGAGGAATGACAGTTAAGAGTGAAAGGTTAGTAATTGAGGAGAAGACCATGATAAAGTGATAGTTTGAAAGATAATGAGATCTTTTGAGGTAAGAGAGAGAGGGAAGATGGATTAGAAAGTAGAAAGGTACTAAATATTAGCTAAGAAAGATCTGAGGACAAGAATTAGCGAGGTGAGCAGCCAAGAACAGAGACAGTTTTGGTTTAGGATCTGTGTAAGCAATTATGTAAACAATTTGCATATATTCTCCTTATTTGCCATGTAGTTCTGATATTCTGAGGATTGCAATTATGGTCCTCATAATTTCATTATAGATCTAATTTTTCTTTCTTTTAATTTCTTTCCCAGTTAGCAGTATTTGTAATGTACACGTCTCTCATGTTTACATTACCTTCTGCTGCAGACTTATATCTGTCTCCGTTCTGTATTATGTCCATAGGAGACAACTTTTATCAGTTCAAGTGGGTTTGCTATGTGTTAATGTAACAGACATGATCGTGTTCATTCATCTGCATGGAAAGTTTCTTTTGTTATCCTCTCATTTACTTCTGCCTTTCTTTAAAACAATTTTTCATGGGCAGTGGCACTACTGGACTTATTTAGAAATTCTAGCATTCAATTTCTGTATCTTAGGCTGTGACCTTACATTTTCAGAAATGTCACTAGTTATATGTTTACGAAAGCACCAGACTCTATCAACATTTTCACAACAAGGTTCATCTTTACTGCTATCTCTGGCCTTGTGTTGTTTTCAACTTTTAGTTTATATATGTGTGCTTATCTCAAAACACGTGCCATTTTTCTTCTATATTCTCCTCTCTTCCTGATGCAGTCTATATTTATGTCCTTCTGTAGTATCTCCTTCTATGTTTCTTGTGGTCTAGCAGTTATAGCAGGACTCTTTCACAGGTTGTGTATATGCAAGTCTTCCCCTTGACTAGTGACTGTGAAATTGTCAACCACAGTTATGAAGAGTGTGTTAGTTTCTGTCTTGTTGGTTGTTTTGACACGTATGATTTGTGTTTCACTTATTAATATCATTGGTATTTTCTGACATTTCTTTCTCATTTTCTCTTGCTTTGTTTTATGTTTTATACCACTCTTATTGCTTGACCTCAGTGTCTAACATTTCCAATGATGTTGCACAGAAATTAAATTTCAGATAGTTTGGAAGGAATTGTATGAAATCTTTGAAGGCAACCTATGTCAGATTTTGTCATGCTTTTGACTACTGTGCCAAATGTGCAGCATGCATTTCTCTCAGTGTTTGGACACTGTAATTACATTCTTTTATTTTTATTTATTTATTTTACATTTGTTGACCGGGCTAGTCTAGCTGGATATATGTCCATTTTCAGTAGAGGCCCGGGGAGAAAAGCTCCAATGGTTATAACTAGTTAAACAGAGATAGGAAATGCAATACTAAAATGTAAGACAGAGCTAGTTAATACACAATATAGTCAGACCAAAATCCAAGAGTATAATAGACAATGTCTTATAAAAATATATATATATATTTTTTTTTACAATAGCCATGCAGTATGTAAGAGCTAACATATATAAATATAGATATAGTTGTTATATAAAGGTAGGAACCTAAAGGGACATTACAGTACAGCAGGTACACTCCGCTTACATTTTCAAACAAGAACTACTTATGGAGATGGAATCGATTTTAAATGAAATATATGAGTAATTTGGCAACCATGAAAATACAGGACTCTGTAAAGATTTCTGTCTTTATTATTTATATTTAAATACAAGGCAGAAAAATTTAAATGGAAGCAATAATTTTTTTTTGAAAAATGCCACTGTTAATGAATTATATAAAACATGTACTGTTGTATCTCCAAAACTGAGAATTCAAGATAGTATTGCACAAAAACATCAAGAGACAGCACACATACCAGGGCTATCTATAGAAATGATGGTTTTATTTGTAAACACTTTTGCATTGTTCACACAGCGCTTCCTCAGACAGTTAAAACAGAAATCACTCATTACAAATTTAAAATAAATTGTTACCAGTCAGAAATAAGTAAACTCAGATACTTCACATTGATGTTTACAAATTTCAAATAACTAAATACATATGTAAAGTCAAATGCATCTGAATAAATACTACTTTGAATGCCATGCATAAAGCATCATTATTTTTAAAACATTCTTGAGAAAGTAAGCACTGCAATGCTGTATCAAGAATGGCTATTACTCAAGTACAATAGACATTTGTGCACAAAATAAAAAAACGTGTTGAGTTACCTCATTCCACTGCCCACTCTATAAAGCAGTGGACTTTAAAAGTCCTGCTTTTCAATAATGCTAAATTGCCGTGGAAAAGCTACAAATACTTCCATTTTTTCTCATGTGTTGAGTTACCTCATTCCGTTCCCCACTCTGTTTAAAGTCCCACTTTCAATAACGCAGAAGTGCCGTGGAAAAGCTGCAAATACTTCAATTTTTTCCACTGCAATTTGGTTTCATCACCAATGGGAAAAACCCGGACCTGCAGGCAGAGCTGTCCCCTGTTAGGTTCAGGTGTTGTAAATCATGCAGCAATTGGCTACAACTCATGAAAGGGGCTAGGATTCAGCCAAGAAGAGCCCTACAACAAATCAGAACAATATTAATATCAGTTTTACTCCCTAAATCATTCAAAAAAACAGGTCTGAAATATACAGATTCTATCCAGCTGTGAACTTCCTCCCTCATTACAAGAAGAAACAATGTTACCACCCATCAGAGAGTAAGATACACACTCACTATTTTGCAAAATGTAAGGAGACTCCAGAGAACTTCTTTCTCAAAGATCGTGGCTGTAGAGAGTTTCTTTATTAGCACTTCTACAACTACTAATAGAAAACTGGGATTTATCTTTTCATTTTTGTTTTATAACCACAACCAGGACCAGCAAGTAAGTAAGCCAGCCGTCAAGCCATCAAGCCAGCCCATACCTATGAACTCCAGATTTTCACAGAATATCCAGATTTTTTTTTTTTTTGCCTCATATTTTTTGGTCTATTCATTATAAAATTTGTGTTTTTCTGGCAAGTCATTGGGAAGATCTGAGGACTGAAGTCACTAAATAATAACATACATTTGAGTTTCAGACTTCAAATCCTTCAGAAAATGTATGTTAACACAAACATTTGATGTGAAGTTGTTTTATCTCGCCATTCATTCTTTAGTAGTATAAATAATCCTAACAACATGACTATAACAGCAAACACTATCCTAACAAAGTTAATAATCTTAGCTACTCTCATACCTGTCCTCACCTCTGCCTATCTCCTCACCTCCTTTGAAGAGTTGAATTATTACCACTTCAACTACTCTCCTAAACAAACAGCTATACACAATTATACCCCTACCCATTTCCAAATAAATACCACATCCACTCCCTGCTACCTGCTAGCCAAGTACCATTGACTCACACATATCAAATTCAAATTCAATAACGCCACTGTAAGGAAGCTAAAATATCTAACCAGCTTCATTAATTACCCAGTGTCTGGCCTAGAAACACCCACCTTAAAAGTCGGTGACATCCACCCTAACCCAGGCCCAACTAATGTCTCCACATTAACTACTCCTTATACCACTCCCTCCACCCCAACAACCCAAACCAGTCTCTCTAACTCCTTACTTAAGGTCATCTCAATATCCGCAGTATTAACAACAAAACTGCCCATCTCTACGCCTTCCTTGATATACATTCCTTTGATATCTTCTGTCTCACAGAACCCTGGTTAAAACCAGGAACTAAGGACAATGAAATAATTCCCCCAGGTTACAATATCTTGAGACTCGACCGCATAAAACATGGGGGCGGGGGAGTAGCACTACTGTTTAAATCCAGGCTACAGATCTTTTCTATACCTTATAACCCACCTCAAGATAGTAAGGTCGAAGTCCTTATCTCCCGACTTCAACTCCACCCTAGCAAAGCCTTATACATCATCTGTACCTACTTACCTCCATGTAATAATAGTACTACAATAGAGGATATTCTTAGCTGGATATCCACTTCTTACCCTCAAGAAACAATTATACTAGGAGACTTCAATTCTGACTGGAAATGTGCTAATACAGAGAATCCTCCGTCACATATTAATCTTCATGGCTTTAGTCAAACAATCACCACAACTACTAGACTTAACAAACCAAACAAAAAAGAGAGTATCTTAGACTGGATACTTATTAATAAACAACAAATTTACAAGGTAGGAACTCTACCTGATAACATAAGTGATCATACTCTAACTTACATTATAAGACAAAATAATGACATCCTTAACGCCCCCACATATAGGATCTCATGAACCAACAAACACTTTAACCCTGTGTTATTCCAAAATGAACTTAGTGCCTGTAACTGGAACCCACTAAAAACTCTTCAAAATAAACTAGACAACAGATATTACTTAGGAATAAATCTTGGGCTAAGTGGAGAGCATCCAGAACTATCTCTGAGCAACAAACCTTTAGACAGTTGAGAAATATTACAAAAAAAGCAATACTCACTGACAAAAAAACTACTATTGTAAACTACAGCAATCTCACCATAACAATCCACAAAAGTTCTGGTCAAGCTTAAATAGACTCCTACACCCAGGGCACTCTAGCATATCATCCCCTCTAGGAGCTGATAACAATACCTCCCAACAAACTGCCAATGCCTTCAATACCTTCTTCACAGATACCATAAAATTTCTAGCCTGTCAACTTTCCACGGACAACTCTAATCTCCCTACCTCTTTACCTGATACTCTCCCAACATTCCAAATACAACCCATCACTACCTCTCACATTCAAAAACGTATCCAAAAACTTAAGCCGTGTACCCCCTCTGCTGACCAAGTACCATCTGAATACCTGCAAAAAGCTGCTAAAGCAGTTGTCTGTCCTGTATCCATCCTTATAAACAGAACCATGAAGGAAGGAATCATTTCTGATATCTGGAAAATCTCCCACGTTATTCCTTTACATAAAGGTGGTAACTCCAACGATTATTCTAACTACAGGCCTATCACCCTTAGCAAAAGTTATGGAAAAATGCATTCCCATCAACTAATAAACCACTTAACTCAACATAATATTATAGCTACCTGTCAGCATGGCTTTAGGCCATTTCATATTACCACCACAGCTCTCCTATCTTTCACCGACTCCATCAATAGAAAACGTAATAACAACATCCTCTCATCAGCACTATTGATCTGTCAAAAGCCTTTAACATGGTAAACCACCCCCGCTCATAAATACTCTTGAATCCCTTTCTCTAGATACCAAAGCTGTTCTCTGGCTCAAGTCCTACCTTACCAATAGGCAACAAGCAGTCCTCTGGGAGAATAAACTATCTTCTCACTTGCCAGTCTGCCTTGGAGTCCCAGAGGGCTCCATTCTAGGTCCACTTCTTTTCTCTTTATTCATCAATTACCTTCATTTAGCAATCCCTCAAGCCACCTGCATACAATATGCAGACGATTCCACGCTCATATGTTCTGCCAACTCCACATCCAAACCCAGAAAGTATTTAACATAGTTGAGGCTTGGTTCTTGAAACGTTGCCTCCTTTTGAACGCCAAAAAAAAAACAAGCTCTTACTCTTTACACCTAACAGTAAGTCCCCCCCCCCCATAAATGTCTCCATCAAATCAAATAACGGCACCTTTATAACCCCTGACACTACCACCAAACTGTTAGGAATCACAATTGACAATAACCTTACCTTTGATAACCATATAAATACCACTATTAAAACCATTAATAGAAGATTGGGCTCCCTATATAGAATAAAACCCTTCTTAACACCAACAGCGAGAACTACAATTGCCCACGCCATCTAATCGCAACTCTTCTTTATGCTTCCCTCATATATACTAACCTAAAAAAAAATAATCTCACTAAGCTAGCTAACTCCTATAACACTATTGCCAGATTTACCACTGGCAACCCATTTAGAACTCACCACTGTCAGAACCTACAGCAGCTCGACTGGCTTGAACTAAAAAACATTTTGATACTTTCCCAACTTACCATTGTCCATAGGATTTTCTACCAACCTAACAACACACCTATACTTTCTAACATTATTACCCCCTATACAAACCTCAATTCTTTATGTTTTTCTAGTAAACCACTGGCTAGCATTAGCAAGTGTAATAACTTGGCAGGTGACTCCTTGTTCTCTAATACCGCTGGAAAATATCGGAACTTGTTGCCATCAGATCTAACTTTACTTCCCTCCTTTCCACTCTTTAAACAAATGCTCAAAAAACATCTCAAAACACACTGGTTATGGCCCTACTGCTACCCTGACTAATCTTCTGCTTTCTCTACTTCCTATCTCTATACTGCCTCCTTTCGCCAGTTAATACTGCTTACCCCTCGGGAAGTAGTAACTGTCTTAAATTTTTGATACAACTAGGTGATGAACTACACTTTTATTTATTGTAAACTACCTCAGATATCGTGTTAAGAGTGTCCTGTCCTATTTGCGTACTAGTGTTTCACAAATAGTATAATGTTTTTCTTTTACACTATTGCTCTCTGATTACTTTTAACATAATTTCTCTTTATATTTGTGCATGATAATTTTTGTTTGTTTTTGTTTGTATTGTACTGTGTGGAGCTTTTCTCCCCGGACCTCTGCTGAAAATGGAAATATATCTAGTTAGACTAGCCTTTAAAGCTTTATCTGCAGTGTTCCTTTCCTTGTGTGCTTTCTTTACTATATATGTGGCCTCATTTTCTTCATAGGCCTATTTAAATTTTCTGACAAACAAAATCTTTGTTATTCGGTGACCTTTTGTCACATTCGTTATTAGCGTAATATTGTGTGTTTACTTAGTGACTAGTAAGTGCTTTTCAGTGACCTTTTGTCACTTTTTTCCTAGCAGAGTATCTCATAATTATTAGAGTTAACTTGCTGCTTAGTTATTTTCTGTGTTTGTACATATATTAAGCCTGTGTTTTATTAGAAGGCTTATTAGTAGTTATAGATAGCCTTAGTCTAAAAAGCTTGTGTGTGTGTCTGTGGTTATAGTTAGCCTATTTTTTATTAGAAGGCTTATTAGTAGCTATAGTTAGCCTTAGTTTAATAGGCTTGTGTGTGTGTCTGTGCTTATAGTTAGCCTGTTTTTTATTAGAAGGCTAATTTATATTTGCTGTTGTTGGGTGTGTCCATTTCTGTCATGGCTGATGACAAGGACAAACACCCTAAGTCAGGGTTTAAAAAAATGCCCTAAATGCAGACAAATGATGTCTGTTACTGACTGCCATGTGAATTGTGTCTACTGCGTGGGTGCCTTGCACTTACAAGAAACATGTTCCATATGCCATTCTTTTTCCTCTAGTGTCCTCCAAGAGAGAAAAAGGAAGCTCATTGACAAAGGTTTATTGAAACCTTCTTTCCAGGAGGCTTTGAGTGACCAGGATGGATCTAGTAACTCCTCAAAGTCCTCCAACACTTTTGTGGATTCGAAAAAGTAAAAAAAAATAAAAAGAGTCTGTGACATCAGCTCCACAGGTCTCAGAGCTGACTGTCTTTTCAATTCGGAACCGGTCCCTAGTTTTGGAACCGATATCCGAAATTCCAAAGTCTCCGCTTCTCCAGTTGGTGCCATCGGTCTGTTCATCTAGGCCTTCTGTTAGCCTCTCAGATTTGGATGTGGATCTGGTGGTACAGAAGCTTATTCAGGCACCGGCCTTTGCAAAATTATCGGCTCTGCCCCAGGTGGCTTCGGAGCCAAAGACCCGTATGCCAACTATGTCTCTTCCTCCTCTGAGCCATACCGGTCCTTCGGAGCTGGAGGAGTTGGACCTGCTGATTGTGGAGCCTTCAGAGCCCATGCCTGCTCCAGTGTCTTAGGCTCCTTTCACTCTGACATCCTTGGCTCCGATCAAGGACTGTAGGTGCCGACACTCTCTGGTAGGGTTCGGGGAGTATAGTCAGACTGACTTGTCAGTTCTGACTCTGCTTCTTGGGGCTTTGGCTCAGATGAGCACGGCTCCTACATCAGGCTCGGAGTCCACTGTCCCAGTGTCGGGGGTATCAATGGTTTCTTTGGATCCATCAGTCCCTTCGCACTGGAGCAGGGGTGCCTTCAAAGCCATGAGGAGAGTTATGTCTCCGAAGACATCCTCATCTTCAGGTCCAGCTTCTTCATCCCCTAAAGCACCTGTGTCTGCATCTGCCTCACAGATCCTAGCTAAGCGCAGAGACCCAGAGCCTCAGAAAGCCCCATTGGGTGGTCCATGCTCTTCCGAGACCTCTCCAGAAGCTCCCACTGCAGAGGTTCTCAGGAAGAGAGTGTGTAAAGGAAACATTTGGACTCCCCTCAGGAGTCATTAACATCTGATACTGACTTGGATGAATCAGAAAGGTCCCCACGGTCCCCCTCTAAGAATATCTCATTTGCAGAGATACTGGAAATCCTTAGGCAGAGGGGTGACTGGCAGTCCACCAACCCTACTGAGGACAAGTTGGTTCTACTGAAGGCTTTCGGGTCTCAGCCCTCCATCTCTTGGGTGTCTCCACCCTTTGATGAGCTTATGCAGCTGGTCTCACAAAGGGCGTGGGAGTCTCTGGACACATGGAGCCTGTCCCTAAGAGGCCTAATAAGTTCATATCCGCCCCCTAGATAAATCCTTCTTGACCAAAGGTTTGCCAGTTGATGGTGGTGGTGGCAAAGGAAATGTCTGAAACTTCCTCGGCTATCCATCCTCCTAACAGAGAATCAAGGATCATAGATAGATATGGGAAGCGCATGTTTAGTTCAGTGACTTTTGCACTTCGTTCGCTTAACTATTTAACCCATTTTACAAGACTACAAAGAGATCTCCATAAAGAGCAGGGAGATACTCTTCAGGGTACAGTAGCTGCAAAAGCTACAGACAAAGTTGCCTCCTAGCTTGCTACCCTCAATTCCATAGTGAACTCGTCCATGCGCCTCATTTCATATGTAGCTGATGGAATGAGTAGGGCAGCGGGTACAGAAATTGCTCTTAGGAGACACTCCTGGATGTGCTTGTGTTGCTTCGCGGAGCCCTTCAAGTCATCCTTTTTGAATACCCCCTTTGATGGCTTGTCCCTTTTCGGGCCCAAAGTCAAGGAAACTTTAACCAGGTGTGAGCAGGATGGAAAGACTCTGTCTGCCGTCGGGGTCCATTTTTCCACCCCTACCAGACCCTACCCCAAGGGTCAAAGTGGAGGGAAAATGTGGTTTCAAAAAGCCCAAGGAGCCTTTCAGGACACACGTGGTGAACCCCCCTCCAGGGGCAGAGGAGGGGCAATTATGGAAGACACCACCCTTGTGGCAGGGGGGGGGTCCGCAAAACCAGGGTGACAGAGATAATTTCTTTGGAAAGCCCTGACAGCGTTCCAGAAAGGAGGCCTGACTGTCCTGCTCAGGAGGCAGTCAGGGGTCGCTTACCTTTGTACCCAGATGCCAGGCTCAAAATAGCAAATGACAACTGGGTACAAAGTATCATTTTCAGAGGATACTTCATCCCATTCACCACACCCCCTCCACCAACAAGGAAAATCCCACACATTCCACCCAGTTACAGGGAACAAGCAACAGTAGAGGTCCAGAAGTTGCTAAGAAAAAGAGTCATCCAACCAGTCCCAGCAGACCAGGTAGGATCCGGAACTTACTCAAGATTTTTTTAGTTACAAAAAAGGCAGGGGACTGGAGACCTATATTGGACCTCAGCAGACTAAACAAATCTCTAAAGAAAGAGAAGTTTTGGATGGTCACACTTCAGTCAATACTTCCCTTCTTAGGGAAAGTCAATTGGATATGCTCGATAGATCTCCAGGATGCGTACTACCACATGCAGCATGATTGGGATCAGTGGGTAAACCACCAGAAACTAAGGCTTACAATGTTCAGTGCCATAATGGCAACAATGATAATACTGGAAACAGGGTGGGAGATCTACTAGACCACCAGGGCTGACTCTTTAACAGCACTGACATCATAATGCAGATCATATGATAGGGTTGTATACTAGACAAAAACAGAAGACGCCAGCAAGTGTAGGCAAATGCCACATCCAAAAATAATTTATGGACATAGGAAAGAAAAATCCCCCTAAGACTCAAATATAATAAAAACCATCATAATGGTTTTTACTATATTTGAGTCTTAGGGGGATTTTTCTTCCCTATGTCCATAAATTATTTTTGGATGTGGCATTTGCCTACACTTGCTGGCGTCTTCTGTTTTTGAATTTCTTCTGTTTGGCCATGCAAGGGTTTCACGGGCACCTGCTTCTTGTTTGTATACTAGACCCCAGGACCAAAATCGTACATACTGTAATGGCATTAAAGTATTACAGGGGGTGGGGGAACAGGGACTGTACTGTGTGTGTATGTATGTATTGTGTACATGTGTATGAGAGAGCTACTGGATGAAGGATTCCACTGCCCCACAAGCAGACAGGAACTTCCTTGATGTGCAGATTATCCATGATCTGCATGTCACAGTATTACCTGTGAGTCAGGAAATGTGCAAATTAGCTGATAATGAAGTCCAACCTAGTCCCAGCTAGTACGTTCCTGAACTGCAAATGGGCATGTTGTGAGCTATACGTCTCACACTACAGCCTTTAATGAATTCCCAGGTTGATTTTACTGAAATGGCAGTGTTTTCTCTATACCAGAGTTTAGCACCAATCACACCTTCAGGCACTCTGGTAACTATGGGGAAATATCTAAATTTGTCGAACACCATCACCTCATATCATTACTCATGACCCTATCTTGGATCTCCTGGGACCCCAAATCACCCATAAAAAATCCAATTATTGCTTAATTGCTAGCTACAGATCCTCATCAATGTCCCTCAAAGATCAGGAAAATTGCCTTAACATGACTGAAGTGTTAAACATCAAGCCAAAATTTTTCTTACTAGCTGACTTCAATTACCCAGTCGCTGATTGGCAAACTTACATGTCTAAATATGGATATCCTCAGCATTTCTTTGACTTTCTTAATGCAAATGAGCATGAGCAAATTGTAAAATTGTCCATAGAGGATTTATTATCCTTGACCAAGCCTTACCAGCCTAGCTTCTGCTTCTGTCCTACTCTGTATCTCCTCATCCCTGATTAACTCATATCACAAATCAGTCAACTTTTTTTAAAACCGTTATTGAATGATCACTTAAGATATAGGCAAGCATACTTTTATATAAAAGAAGATAAACCATATTAAGGGCAGCCACAGTGGTGCAGCGGTTAGCATTGCCACCTCACAGCAAGAGGGTCTCCGGTTTGATTCTCGGCTGGGGTGCCTTCTGTGTGGAGTCTGCATGTCCTCCCTGTGGTCACGTGGGTTTCCTCCTGGTGCTCCGGTTTCCTCCTACATCCCAAAGACATGCAGTAGGTGAATTGGACACTCTAAATTGGCCCTAGGTGTGAGTGTGTGCATGTGTGTGCCTTCTGTGGAAGGTTGGGTGCCGGGCTGGCAACTCGACACCGTAAAATGCCACTGCCAATCATGAGCGGACAGATGATCCGCTGTGGCGACCCCTAACCGGGAAAAACCGAAAGAAGAGGAAGATAAACCATATTAACATGTTCACACTTTATACAGTTATTATCAATCCAACATTAGATAAATTACTCAATTCTTGGCTTTCCTTAAACCTTACTCCTCCTCCAAAACATTAATCTGATGTTGTTAATCTTCATTCATTCATGACTGATGGATGTCGGTTCTGTCCTCGGAACCGACTTGGCCAGTGTAACAAACTCACGCCAGCCAAAAAACTCTCACGCTAACCTTACCCATAGTGCCCCTCTCTTTATCACCTCAGATCTCATTTGCCATGTAGAGTATCAAGACACATCAGGCCAGCTCTTGAGCTAAGTGGTTTAGATTTTCTATTCCTTTTTCAATAATATTTCTACTACCTTTGAAATTTTTCTCTTCTAATATTACTAGTAGTAGTCGTTGATAGTTTGCTTACCCTTTCTATCTGCTTGAGTACTTTTTCCTTATTTCTTACCAATTCGTGGTATTTCTTCACGCCATTGTGGTACAGACCCCTCCCTTTCCTATGTGGTAATTACTAATAACATCGCTAGTATTCCTCCCTTTTTCCTTCCCTTCACCCGCTAGGTATTTTTTATTACCATTGTTGGTAATCCAAAAAAAAATAAAAAAAAACAGTCTTTCTTTCCTTGACTGTGTGTGTGTGTGTGTGTGTGTGTGTGTGTGTGTGTGTGTGTGTGTGTGTGTGTGTGTGTGTGTGTGTTAATCAAAAAAAATCAGTCTTTCTTTCCTTGACTGTGTGTGTGTGTGTGCGCGCGTGTGTGTGTGTGTGTGTGTGTTTTGTGTGTGTGTTAATCAAAAAAAAAATCAGTCTTTCTTTCCTTGACTGTGTGCGTGTGTGTGTGTGTGTGTGTGTGTGTGTGTGTATATGTGTGCATGCATGTGTGCATGTGTGTGTGTGTTTGTGCATGCGTTTCTATGTTTCGTCTACTGCTACTCTGAATGGGCCTTTCCCTCATTGCTGTTGTGACTTGGTATTTGAATTGTAAACCATTTGTGATAATGGGCCGGATTCACGAAGGCTTGCACGGAGTCTAAGAGTAGTGTAAGACTCCATGCAGCCTTCGCGATCCAGGAACAGCCCAAAGTCCGTGTAAGAGCCAAGCTAAAACGGCTCTTACACGGAGTGGGCGTGGATAAGCTAATCACCTCACTTGCAGCCGAATAGCATGAAAATGAGGATGATTAGCGATCCAGGAAGCCCAGAACAGCCCGTGTAAGAGCCGTTTTAGCTGCAGAAATGTACTCAGTTGACAACTGAGTACGTTTCTGCAAAAACTGCAATGGAGCCATGTCAGCTCCAAATAAAGGGTGCATATGTGTCAGGCAGCATGCCAATGGCCAAATATGTGGCCATTGGCAAGGTAACCTGATGCAAATATATTAAAAATATAATTTTTTTTTTCGGCGATTGCCGATGTTTAAACCCAGCACAGCCCCGCGCAAATGGGCTGCGCTGTATAGAACATAAAAACGAAGGTTTTAAACCTACAAATGTAGGTTTTATGCAATACATGGAATGTCAATGCAGGGACCAGCAGACCAAAACCAACATGGCCACCGTGTAGTGGTTGCTAAGGGGGGAAGCTGAGTCTAAGACATGTAACTAAGCATTAGTAGGCAATCTGATGCAAATGAGTGTAAGGATACTGAATTCCACTGTCACATAGCAAATGAGCACAGTCTGAGTAGTGTAAGAGTTACAGAAGGGGGAGGAACAGAGTAGGAGATAGGTGACATCACAGGGGGGAATGGTAGAAAGAAATGCAGTTCATTGGAGGTTAGAGTTACATGACAGATGTCAGACAGATATCATGGAAAGAGGTGTGCCACTAAGTAAGCATGAGAAAGTCAAGAAATGGAAGGTGTACACTGTTGCCTACACCAAAGTTTCTTGCTGGATGTGTATGCGCACATGTGCGCGCCATGAAGCACGTGTATGGCAGTTTGCGCGCGCGTGTAAGGCAGACTGAGCATGTGGGAGCGTGTTGGGAGATGTTTAACACCGTTTGCACGGGCGTGCACGCGTTTTAATCCGAATAAGCAGATTCTGAACTGTGTAAGTATGTGTGCGCGCGTGTAAGCCACTGTGAGCGTGTTTCAGCTGGTTTACACATGGCTCCACCCTAAGGAAACAGAAAGGAAAAAGGAAGCAACAGATTTAGTAGGAAGTTAGCAGGGAATACTGCTGGAGCTAGCAGGTGAAAACAATTAGATGCAGGCAATTACACAGGCAGAATAGTAGCCCAGCCCAGCACTTAAAACTCTGCAAACAGCAGTGCAGGATGTTTCTCTCAAGAGACACTGCAAGACAGGAGTTAAGTTATCAGAAGTGAAAACTGAAAAAGCTGAACCCAGAGCAGAAATGTTAGGGGCTGCCATAGCTGTCATAATGAGACATAGGTGACTTGCTGAGGGTGGTGACAATGCAGATGGTGCCAGACAACCCACAGTGAGGAGACGGAGAAGAGTGTACAGGCCCAGGGTCACCTACCACGGGTTACATGAGCTGGAGATAGTAGAGCTATAGAGTGGACAGAGACCTCCTGCAGCAAATAGTGGAGCTGTGCAGGCCACGCCTCACACACAGAACCAACAGAGGGGAACCCATCCCAGTGGAAACCAAGGTATGTGTTGGCCTAAGAATACTAGCAACAGGTACCTTCCAGAGACCAACTGGTGATATGATGGGGATATCACAGACATCAGCCTCCAGGGTACTGCACCAGTTCCTGGATGCCATGTCAGCACATGTCGGTGATCATGTATATTTCCCCAATGCCCGTGAGGTATTGGCCAGCAATATGCGTCTCTTCCAGCAAATAGCGGAATACCCTGAGGTAGTGGGTGCAATAGACTGCACGCACATACGCATCAAAGCACCAGCTGGTGAGCGGGGTAGGGCATATATCAACCGCAAGGACTTCCCCTCCAACTGCCAGGTCGTGTGTGATGCCCAGGGCATAATAATGAATGTGTGTGCTGGCTGTCCTGGGAGCTACCATGATTCCCACATCTGGCATTTGACGCAGCTGTACCAGACATTTGCCAATGGGGACATCCCGCACGGACACCTAGTGGGGGATGCAGGTTATGCACTGGAGCCATGGCTGATGACACCCATCAGAAACGCACACACACCTGAACAGGAACGCCATAATGAGGCACACGCACAAACACGTAATGTAATAGAGCATGTGTTTGGGCTGCTCAAGTCACGGTTCCGGTGTCTGGACACATCTGGTGGAGCCTTGCAGTACACACCAACTACATGTACCCAAATTGTCATGGTATGTGCTATGCTACATAATATGATCTTGCAAAAACAGCTGCAGCAGGACCAGCATAGGGCCAGGCCAAACAGCCCCCCACCATTGCCAAGGCCATCACAGGCAGAGCGTGACTCAGAGGAGGAACAACCTGAGCCTGCCCCAGTAGGCAGAAGGAGGCGTGCCCAGTATGCCCTGGCCTTGGCAAAGAGGCAACGCATAGGACATACACTGGCTCAGTAGGAACCCTGGGAATGATACCCCTCTCTGACTCACTCATATAGTAACAGGGATGCCTAACATGACACAACCTGCTCTCAAACATGTACAGGGAAGTGTAATATGCGCATCCGACAGAGACAGCCCTGCAGCAATACCTGAGGCATGAATGCTATGTGTTAAGTAATGTAACACCATGTACTATATGCACACCTGAGGACCCTGACTAACATCCTACCCTCACCAAGCATCATGCCACAACATGACAATGAGATGATCAAGTGCAACAATTGACTGAAGTATCGCAGTTAGTCAAAGGGGATCCAATGTGTGCCAGTCTGGGATGACATGCTGAGCATGACATGATGCACCACCTGCTAGGACTGGCGTGCACCTATCAGTGCAGGTCGTATGGATACTGGCAAAGGCTGTTGTTACCCACAGTGTGCCCTGAATAGGTAAGGCTCAAAACACAAACCTATCTCCATAGGTATCAGAAGGGATAAGAATAAGATAAGGGATAAGTTGAAACAGCAAGATGCATGCAGTCTAAACTCACCCAGTATGGAGAATGTTGATATCTGCGCTGTAACAGAAAACTGAGCCAAGGCTCACAACGGCACCCTAACACTACCAGGTTACACCTCATACTGTGCTGTACAGCCTCAAAACTTGGAACAAGCTACAAAAGGAGGGTGACTAGCAAGAATTGTCAAGGATAACCACACCCTCATGTTGGTACCACAACAAAAAGCAGCATGGACTAGCCATGGTCAAGTAACAGTGGCTAAAACTGCCCCCCAGTTTATAGCCTGCTACAGACTACTGTCCCAACACCAGGAACTGCACCCGGCCTATGCTGGAATACATGAATATATCAAGTCCTCCAAACCACATTATATTGGGTGACTGAAAATACCCAGACATAACTGGGAGCATTATACTAGCTCCAACAGTGTAGGACAAAAGTTCATAGAATCCATAAACCAAAAGGCCCAGGAACAATGTACCACTCCCACAAGAGGGGTAAGCATACTGGATGTGATAATCAGCAACATGGGTACTGGATGGCAAGATGAGAAGTGTATTGCTCACTGGTAAAACCAGACCATAGAGTAATCACACTGGATATACAAATCCTGGCCACAGTCCCTGGCCAGAAAACCACAGTGGAAAACATGTGTTAAGCAATATTTGCACTCCTCCAAACTGATGTGGAATCCATTAAAGGTCTGTGCAGGTGCAAAATATGGGCCACACCTCAGAACCTGTAATACAGCCATTCCATGAACACTGCCAGGAATGCTTGGATTATGCAGTCCTAAATTAAAACAAGACACAATGCCATACACGCAGAAATCTGGCATGGTGGACACCAGCCATAACCAAACCATGCAAGAGAATGAGGAAGCTACTACATGATAGAGCAAACATAAACAATGAAGTAATCACTGATCAGTAGTATGGCAATAAAATCTGTCCACACATACAATCCACTAAGGCCAGCCACAACAAGTTGAATCTGTGAATCCTGAGGCAATGTTACACCTGCCCCAAGTACACAGACAACCGGCAACTCCACCCAAGAAATACAAATATATGTGAGAGATGCAACCATCTATCCAAACTGGAGGCTGAGCTTCCTCAACTCAGTACTCCCAAAACAAGTCAGGAGGAGAAGGTAACCACACACACCACAAACACAGTCCCACATAGACCTATCACAACTGCAAACCAAACACATAAACACAGAAAAACATTCCCGAGGCACAAATTACAAACACAGCACACCAACAGAGGCCTCTAAAGCAGACACCCAATCAAACAACCTCCAAACATAGCACATGCAACACATAGTACACAAAGCTGGTGTGCCAAACAGTCACAGGCCAGAAAGAGAAACAACATGCCTGATACAGTTGTAATAGGTGACTCCATAGTCAGACACACTGCTGTCCCGCACACCAGACTGAACAAGGGAAAGGGTACAGTAAGCTGCCTGTAGGCTGCCACAATATGCCACATAACAGAAGTATGCAGGCCACTCCAAAGCAAGTAGAAATATGATGCAGTCATAGTCCATGCTGGTGTGAATGACCTGAGATGTACCGCCCTAGACTACATGAAAAGAGACATAGATGAGCTCTCTGATTATGTAGTCCAGGCCGGTATGACACTCACCGTTTGCAGCATCCTACCCTTACCAAGAATAATGCCACAGTACAAACACGGAATGATCAGTCATAGCAAGTGGCACACTTACTGGTGTCATTCCAAGGGGATCCAATGTCTGTCTGCTTGGGATGTCATGCTTGACAAGCCGCGCAGCTGTTCTTGGGATGGCCTGCACCTGTTACCCTGGGCGTCTGAATATTGGATAAGGCCTTTGCCACCTCCATAGAGCCTTTTGTAGGCAAGGCTGAAAAGACTGACCCACCACCCTAGAAAACATAAGTGGGAAGAAACATAAGGGAAGTGCTGACCAATGCCAGATGTGTAAACCCCAATATGCATGCTCCCAAGGCCATCCCCAGTATGGAGAACATCGATGTCTGTGCAGTGACAGAAACCTGCTGCAAGCCTCCTGACAGCACACCAGCACTACCAGGTTATACCACGTATCATGTGTCATGGCCCCAAAACCTGGAACAAAACATAAAAGGAGGGTGAGTATCCATAGTCAGCACAGACACCCATACGTCCAGGTAACTGACAATGCACAAGGCACTGGAGTCCACCCATGTGCAACTAACTGTAGGCAAGACTGCTGTACAGTCTGTAGCATGCTACAGACTGCACTCTCACACACAGTAACCCCACCCAGCCGTCCTGAAGACACTGGACAGTATGAATGTCCCACCAAATACCAAACAAGGTACCAAAAATTACCACATAGGTGGTAAACCATTATGTATGGAAGGAGTAACCAGGGACCTAGGGACACAAGTGGACAGTAACCTGTTATGTGACACCCACATTGCCGATGTGGCTAGGAAGACTGTCTACATTTGACACCGTATCAGGAAAGGATTCACATCTACGTCAACAGAGGTCATTGTGCCCCTATACTTTTCTCTAATCACACCCATAATCTAGTACAATGCCTCATATGGGATGTACCTTACCTGACACCTGCAGCAGTTAGAAAGACCTCAAAGGTACCTCACCAAGAGGATAAAGGGTCTCAAATATATGTCATATGCTGCCTGGCTGTAGACACCCCAGCTGAATGCAGTCACATACTGCCTACACAGAGGCATTGCATGCCTGTTGTAGAAGGCCATGCCCAACACAGGAGTAATGGACATGCTCCACCCCAGAAAACTCAAATCCATCGGAGCTGCGAGAGTGAGAGATGTCAACCTCAACAAATAATGAAATAGGATGTGCTGGTGGGACAGATACATAATCCAGAGGCTCCCCACACCCTGGACCAGAATCCCACTCCATGTTAGGCAGAGCCCCTCACTGACACTCTTCAACAGGAATCTTGCCAAGTGGATGGATGATTGTAGAGTTACACTGGGGGTCTTCACTGTGTCATGTCCAGACAGAGGCACAGCAAAGCAAATCATAAATGGCCATAATATTCATATAGCAAGGGGTGGCAAAAGCCACACACACTCTGGCTAGGCTAACAAATGCCCTAGGGTGGATAGCCTAGTATGAACCTATGAAGATACAAATTGTACAGGACACTAAGGATAATCCCAAGGCTTTCACAACTGATGGTAGGAACCATGTTGGGAATTCACAGATATGGCCTGAATCACACAAATATCACAAACACACACACATATTGCCAACATACATCCTGACAGGTGCAGTGCAAACCCCCCCCCCCTGAATGCAGAATATCTATCCCAGCAGACTGCTGGCCGCCTGACATTGCAGATGCTGAGGTAACAGCCAACATCTACAAAGCAAAACACACAGCAGCAATGGTATGAGATGGTGTCCTGGGCTTAGTGCAACATGGACTCCAAGATGAATGGAATGCCAAACCACACTACTGCTCAATGTCAGCCTTACCACAGAATATGTACCCAAAGAGCAGTGTACAACAACAGTGGTATTTCTCAACAAAGGTGTTGCCTGAATGGATACTGAAAACTACTACCCCAGAATCCTGAGAAGCTCGGTTTGCACAGCTATGGAAAGGATCAGCATGTACCACAGACATAAAGATATTGGGGACCTACTGACACTGGACCCAACCCAGTCTGGCTTTCTCAAGTGCAGATCCTGCCCCTAAACATGTTTGACTCAATTGAAACAGTCATTAAGGTCATTGATGAGGGCAATGTGGTCCACACAGTGTAGCTGGACCTTGCAAAGGCTTCTATACAATACCCTACGTGTTCATTATAGATAAGCTCACCAGCTTAAATATAAACCCACATGTCAGTAGAGGGGTTGCAAACCAGACCAAGGACAGAACAGACATGGTCAGACATGCTGCAGCCATGTCAGACTACAAACCAGATATAACTGGCATCCCACAAGGCTTTGTCCTGGGATCTCCCTCGTCTGGTATATATGTCCCATAGGTACAGGCAAACATGGAAGGACTGTGTCCGGACATGTTTGCAGAGGACTACAAACTGCTCACCACATATGATCCACCAGCTGACACAAGCATCCCACAAAAGGGCCACATAGAAACAGACAACTGGTGCCATAGCCATGTCAGCAAGCTAATTGCAGAAATGTGTATAGTCAACCCCATGGATATACAGTAAGTGCCCACCAATTACCACATAGGTGTTAACCCATTATGTAGTTAACATGTAATGAGAGACCTGGGGACACAAGGTGATAGATATCCTGCATTGGACAAACATGTGCTGTAGTTTTTACAGAAACATACCATATACCCACCTAATCATGAAGGTTGTCAGATCTAGATAAGGGGAGGTCATTGTGGCTCTGCAGTCATCCTTCATCAGCGGTACAATTGACTACAATAGCCCCTGTGGGATGTACCTCAGCAGACACCTCCATCAACCGTAAAGTCCCCAACAGTACCTCATCAGGAGTATCAAAGAGCTTGCACAGATGCCATGTGTTGCCTGTGTTGCTGGTATCAATAAACATGCTGCACCTTGTACAATCTGAATGGCAGTGAGCTATGCACATGAGAGACCTGAACCCCAGCACTGACTTACATAGGACAAGCTGTACTGCGTGATCCATAACACAGAAGCCACCCCCACCCATGAGTGAACCCCCAGTACAGGCTACCCATAGAGTCACTTATCAATCTTCCTCAATAGGAATCTTGATGAGTGGATGGGAGATGGTAGCTTTATCCTGGGTATCACTGTCATGTCACAGGTAGACAGAGGCACAGTATACTGACATATGTCATGGCAAACTCCACTTACAATGTTTGTTGAAGGGCAAACACACTCTCCAACTAGCATTAGACATGGACTAGGGCACATCGCTAGTGTTTGCAAATGTACACCTATGTTGTGGAATACACTACCAATGTTGGACAAGCCTGGTTTAAGTAGTTCATATCTGAACAGAATGCAACATGGTCAGATGTACACAACTGGCCCCTAACCAGGCTGTTGTGCCCACTATCGAAATGTAAAGCAGTGATAGCACTAAAGCCCAGGATACTGTCCACCACAGTCAAAGTACTACCAGTACACTATACAGTACTACAGTGTTAGGTCAGTGTGAAAGGATGTTGACAACTGTATGCAAAGTATCCCATGCAAACACTGCAGGCACAGTATAATCCTGTTGTGTTCACACACAAAGCAGTTGTACAGTAACTACACAACATGACACATAACACACAACCATAAACGGGTGATATTTGTTGAAGTTCACACTCATCCACAAATGTGGTGGGCTGCAGAGTCCAACATATGGAATGCTCACACTGGGCATGCTCACACACTTTGAGAAATGAGACATATGTCAGACAACATGCCATGGGAAGGCTGAACTGGGCATGCTCACACACAAAATCTCGGTTTAGCAGTTGGACACACATATCTGGTATTTTTATGTGTTATTCCAGGAACCAACCACATTACAGCAGTCTGCCCAGTGCACACAGTTAAATGACTACAGAGACATATGTGATATAGTGGATCCCTCCCATATGCAAACATCTTCCACAGATGCACAAGGTGTTCATACAAACAGGGAGTGCTATGGCAATAAAGATGTGCAAACAGTCTATCAGCAACAAATAATGTGCATTTGACAATTAAACATATGGGTGTAGAGGTCAACACTAGGCTGTTTGCCCTAGGGAATGACAGCTTAGCCAGAGTGTGCTTGGTGTCTGCCTCCCCACAGGATGCACATTCCCCTTTCTAAACACAGATGATGTCAGCACCTTATAAGTACAGCAGAAGAAAAAAAACTTCCCAGTAATGCGAATAGCGCGCTCCGCTAATGTGTCCGTCTCCAGTGTCATAACATAGTTAGGTAGGGGTTTGAATCCTGCAAATGCTCAGTGTGTGTGAGTGGGGTTGGTGTGTGTGTAAGTCTGTGGGAGAGAAATGTCCCTTTTGGCAACTAGGAAAACACACTACAGGATGCATATTCCCTTTCTAAACACCGATGATGTCAGCACCCTATAAGTACAGCAGGAGAAAAGAAACCTCTCAGTAATGCGAATAGCGTGCTCTGCTAATGCTTCCATCTCAAGTGTCATAACATAGTTAGGTAGGGGTTTGAATCCTGCGAATGGCAAGTGTGTGTGTTTGTCTGAAGGGGGATAGTGTGTGTGAGGGAAATGTCCCTTTTGGCAACTAGGTGAACAGACTACAGGATGCACATTCCCCTTTCTAAACACTGATGATGTCAGCACTCTATAAGTATAGCAGGAGAAGGGAAACCTCCCAGTAATGTGAATAGCGTGCTCTGCTAATGCGTCCGTCTTAAGTGTCATAACGTAGTTAGGTAGGGGTTTGAATCCTGCGAATGGCAAGTGTGTGTGTTTGTCTGAGGGGGGTTAGTGTGTTTGAGGGAATTGTCCCTTTTGGCAACTAGGTGAACAGACTACAGGATGCACATTCCCCTTTCTAAACACTGATGATGTCAGCACTCTATAAGTATAGCAGGAGAAGGGAAACCTCTCATAATGCGAATAGCGCGCTCCGCTAATGCGTCCGTCTCAAGTGTCATAACATAGTTAGGTAGGGGTTTGAATCCTGCGAATGGCAAGTGTGTGTGTTTGTGTGAGGGGGGTTAGTGTGTGTGAGGGAAATGTCCCTTTTGGCAACTAGGTGAACAGACTACAGGATGCACATTCCCCTTTCTAAACACTGATGATGTCAGCACTCTATAAGTATAGCAGGAGAAGGGAAACCTCCCAGTAATGCGAATAGCATACTCTGCTAATGTGTCCATCTAGAATGTCATAACATAGTCAGATAGGGGTTTGAATCCTGCAAATGGCAAGTGTGTGTTTTTGGCTGAGGGGGGTTAGTGTGTGTGAGGACAATGTCCCTTTTGGCAACTAGGTGAACAGACTACAGGATGCACATTCCCCTTTCTAAACACTGTTCAGCTGAAGGCCATGGCTCTGGCACAAGTTGTCTGTTTCTATGATGCCCCTTTGGAAGATGCTTGTGTCAGCTGGAGAGTCGATTATGGTGGCCAGTTTGCAGTCATCTGCATATCTGGTCAGCCACAGTCCGTCCGTGTTGGCCTGTACCTCCAATAAATATATACCAAACAAGAGAGGTCCCAGGACTGAGCCTTGTGGGACACAACTCGTAACTGGTGTGGGGTCTGGCATGGCTCCAGCAATGCTAACCATGTGGGTTCTGTCCTTGAGCCACTGTGCAATCCATCTAGTGACATAGGGGCTTATATTTAAGCTGGTGAGCTTCTCTAGAATGCCCAAGTGGGGTATTGTTGTGAAGGCTTTTGCAAGGTCCAGGTAGGCTGTGTGAACCACCTTCCCCTCGTCAATGGCCTTGGTGACTGTTTCAAAGAAATCAACTGGGTTAAACCTGGTAGTGCTGGTGTGCTCTCAGTAGCCCTGAACCAGGCATCTCTTACTGCACAGATATCGATGTTCTCCATGCCAAGGAGTGTTTTGGGTGCATGCATCTGGAGGTTTAGACTTCTGGCGTTGGGTAGCATTGCTCTTAGTTTCTTATCCCTTGTGATACCTATGAAGGTGGGTTTGTCATTTGAGCCCTGCCTAACATAGGCACTATGGGGGTAGCAAGAGCCTTTGCCAATATGTGAAAGCCCAGGGGTGACAGGTGCAGGCCGTCCCTAGCAAAGCAGGTAGTTCAACAGAAGATGAATGTGTGAAGGTGTATTGCCTGTGATTAGTTAGCAGTAGCATATATGACTGCTCACGTGGACACATGCCAGGTAAGTCATATGCACTGTGTCACAGGCAATGTACATGTGAACAGGACAAACAGTGACATCCTGTCAAGTGGGACATGGACATACATATAGTAGGCTATGCAGATGGCACTAGGAGTCCACAGAAGCTCTATAACTATGCATTGCAGGTGTGATCAGTATTCCAGGGTAATTGCAAGCAAACATGCATGCAAACAAAGCTACAGTAAACAGGGCTGCATGTAGTCCATTGTGCAACAAACAAGCTGTACCAGTTCCAGTAGGTAACACTGCAAATATGCAGGCACTATGCACATGTACATGGAAATACACGGGTCAGATAGCTAGGGTCCAGTCTCAGTCCACACAAGTGTACAGACCATGTACTGTCAGGATGTACAATAACTGGATAGAAGCCCATGTGCTCATACCTGCAGTAATACACATGTCATATAACAGACACTGAGCCTTCACTCAGTGGTTCCATACTTAGTAGGATGTATGCTCCCTGGCCTGCCACCACAATATCCCTGACATATATGGGGACTCTCCCTCCTGTGACAGTTAGTTATGTGTGTTGGGGCTGTCTAGCATGGTATGAGATGTGAGCATGCAGTGCTAGGGTGCTCCTGTGTGTCCTGTACCAGTTGTGTAGTACTGCACACATATCAACATCCTCAAACATCTGCATTGTAGAGTCTAGTGTGGGCAACATGCCACTTACAATTTACATGTCCATCATTGTGTATTACTACATTCATTACCCTATCCCCTGTGCTACCTATGTATGTAGCCTTCTGTTGACATCATTACCACCAGTATGCCAACATGTGCAGATGATACACTATGGTACTTACCATGGGTGTAGACAACAGGACATGACAATCACACACTTACTGCATCAGGCATGCTGTGATATACCCACAATTAATTCAGCACACAGTACTGTTAACAACATGATACTATTACTACACATCTATGTGGTCACCCTGTGCATCAGCAACATGTTAACCTGTACCTGCACAGTTGTTACAGATTGCAGGAGGTGGCACAGTTTCATCATATGCACAGGGTGTGAACTTGGTATGCCTGAGTCAGCCACCGATACCACCAATTGACATGTATGTGTATGTGTGTTGGTGAGGGACAGCAGTAGAAGGTGGGGCAATGTTGATGCAGTGTGTGCGTGTATACGGTAGCCCTAGGTGTTGTCAATTCGCATGTGTGTATGGATGCACACAGTTCCGCCTCATGGCTGCCATATACTGGTGTTTGTGGACAGCCACAGACTGTACCTGCCAGGTCATACAGATCAGTGTCTCTGGCCATGGACACGGTACCTGTGCCTTGCAGGGGTGCTACGAACCGTATCCAGTACCAACCCAGACTGGGTACTGTCATCAGAAGCAGGTGTTCATTGACTGGACTCAGATCCCTGTCGGGCCTGGCCAGAGCCACGTGCACGTGGTCTCCTGGGGCGGTCTGATGACATCACAGACCCAGCATTGCTGGGGCTGCTGCTGGCACTACGGGGGCGGCCGAGGCCCTGTTGTCGTCCGCAACGACTGACAGCTGCTGCTGTTGCTGGCATACGGCCATGTCGATGCCTCAACCGCCCACCATCGCCCTGGCTCATGGACATGTAGTTGTGGAACCGTTCTAATATGTCCCCACAACATCTGTCTATGACATCGGTGAAATCACGGATGGCAGCCGCAATGTCACGCATACTATCAGTCATGGCTGTGCGACATGCTGTCAGCTCCCTCAGACCCTGTCTGGTGTACCGTTCCATACGTGACTGTGCCTGCATGACAGTCCGAGACATAGCTGAGGTTGTAAGACCTCTGTGGGCACGTCTGACTGGGGCAGTACGCCCACGGATGCTCCCACGAGAACCCCTGGACATCTGTCTGTGTGGTACCATCTCTGGGCCATGCCCATGGCTGCTGTGTGGGGAGGCATGTGCCACAGATACCACATTACCCTGGTCAATGCCCACTGTATGCTGTCCATCACCTAGGGCATTGGTGACAAAGGGTGTATTGGCAGGATAACTGTGCGCATTGATGGGGTCGACAGCTGTGTACTGTCAATCGGCTGACCAATGGCGGACCCTGGCATACTTTCCTGTGCCATTACACAGATGTCATCATTATCAGTACCCACAGCACCTGACTCAGGTTCCCTGCTACATGACACCAGAGCAGCAACAGAACCTGTGGGAGGGAAACAAGAAACACAGTTTACAATGTCTACACATTACCAGCGATGCACACATGCACGGGTGCACACATGCACACATGCACACATGCACAGGTGCACACATGCACACATGCACAGGTGCACACATGCACACATGCACAGGTGCACACATGCACAGGTGCACACATGCACACATGCACAGGTGCACATATGCACACATGCACACATGCACAGGTGCACACATGCACAGGTGCACACATGCACACATGCACACAGTTTCACACAATTGTACAGTACTCAGTATGCGTGATATCAACACACAGACACAGACACACCTACATGCATACAAAGAGCACTACTAAGTGAACCAAATAGTACTATTACTATCAACACTATTACAGGAATTGTTAATACACACTCACCAGCATGGAGAGGCTGCATTGCTGTTATACCAGAGGGTCCTGCAGATGTGAAGAAACTAATGTCAGTGGGCACAACTGTGCCATTGTTACTGAGTATGATACAGGTCAGTAGTACAACAGTCGCCTTTCACAGGTCAGCTGCTAATATTGAGGATATCACACTTGCACATTAAATACTATGGTGACAGCTACAAACCAAGGACACACCTCACACATGCATTAACTACCAGTGTACACAACAGTCAACTATACATATGGCATATTACCTGCACGTTCACTGTCTTGCTGCTGTGTGGCTCCAGCCTCCATCATAATGTATGTCTGCTGCTGTTGTTGTTGCTGGCGGACTGGAGCCACTACAGTCATGAGTAGTCCCTCCAGTCTGGTGAGTGGGGGATGTGTAGCCACCCCACCACCTGTGGCGACCTGTTGCCTGTGGATATCCGACGCACGCTGACGGACATGTCTGATTAAATCACTGCAGTGATTTCGTACCTGCTCATATGTCCTATTATGCGTGCCTATGTCATTTACCCGACGGACAAGGTCTTGCCACAGTGCAGCCCTCTCCTGCTGATTCTGGCTGGTGCGGGAAAAGAGTATTGCATAATCCCGCACCAGGGTGGGATTCCGCTGGTGGGCCATGTACCTGAGAAAGAAAATAACCTGGTATCAGCAATATATGTCAGCGGAATTTGGCACACATACTACACATGCTACTCGACTGTTATGATACAACATATCTCAGATATGTAGCATCTGTCTGTCTATTGGTGGATACACATGTAGATGGCCAGGTATCAGTGCTCAGCCAGCAACTGCGCAACAGTACCTGGCAGACTCCATACGACATACTACCAAACCCCAGCAGTCAGAACACTGATTCAGGTCAAGAGCACCTCCTCACTCCTCACTCTGGGGGTTTGTATCTAGGTACTGTATGGCCTACATCATCAACTACTGTGAGCTGACCACACACTGATTGCCCTGGATATACATATCCCACCTCCACCACCAGCACAAACGACTATAGTGCATAACATTACAGATACAAACTTTACACTTTGTAACAGTGACATGGTATCCTTTCAGCCCACTGGGCCAGTGGCAGATACAACCCTCAATGCTGACCCCTACACAATTGCTTTCTACAGATATCTCCGAGAATGTATGGATCATGCAATCCCATATATGACCAAGACACTCTCCACAAAGGGACAGCATCCTGTCTGGTGGACCTCAGCCATAGACAAATTGTATTACAGAAGATGGAAGCTACTGCAAGACAGAGCATAATTCCATAAAGGGAGGGCATGTCTGAGCAGCACTAGTAAGGATCTATTTTCCATCATACAAAATACATGGGCAACTTTGTGAGGGAAATCAAGAGTGACACTACAGATAACCAGAAGGCCTTCTTCAGTTATGTTAGCAACCTGGTCAGGAGCCATCCTCTATGCCCATAGGTAGTACACAACAACAAATATTTCACTGACACCACAGATATCGACAACATTGTGGCAGACAGGTTCAGTGCAGGTGTCACCCCGCCCTCTCCCCTGAAATAAGGCATAGTTATCCCAGCTGACTGTAAACTCCCTGTCATCACAGATGTCCAGGTAAGAGCCACCCTCAGGACAGCAGAATACACAACATGGATGGGACCTGATGGTATCCCCAGTTGCATGCTACATAAACTCTGACAGGAGCTAAACACACATATAGAAGTGCTATGTAAGACTAGCCTGACTACAGGATATGTACCTGTACACTGGCGCACAGCAGCAGTGGTTCCACTCCACGAAGGAGGCACCTCAACATACCAGTACAATACAACACAATACATTACATTACAATACAATACTATACAATATGCTATTGCCCCTGGGACTACAGCAGCGTACTGTTCTGCTACCCTGACCATTGTGACACATGTGGTGTGATGGTACCTGCTGCTGTCACACAGTTACACAGGGTGACTCATATGGCATATTACCTATCTGACTAACATTCAGCAGGGGTATGTGTGACATGTACTCATGGGGAGTCTTGCTTCTTAACACTGTGTGGTTTATTGCAGGGTATGTCTTATCTGTGGGTAGGAACTCTTACCTCCACATGTGCACTCTATTGCAGTGGCACGGACGACACACAGCAGACATTTAGGTTGTGGATGGTGTGAGGTGTTACTATGGTTGTTGGACATCTGTCATGGGTGTGACTTACATATGTAAATCCGGGAGTGGTAACCTCTATGTGGGTAGCATATGTGTACTCTGTGGTGTTGTCAGTCACTGTGCATTGGTAATGTGTTTGAGTGCATTGTCACAGTGTTGTACATGTCACTGTGTCCTTCTCCATATCTGTAGCTGTCATGTGAGGTCCATACCATGGCATCCATTATGTGGTGTGGAGGGGTACACCAACCTACATGTCCATAGCTGACTCACCATGTCCGCTGACACATACCATGTGCAGGTATTCCAGGGATAGTGTGCCACTGTGAATATCATTGGGGCCACTATTGTACACATTTATGACCCTGTTCACCCCTGACACATGCAGTGGTGGGCAGCCAATCACATATCTGGTGGTTACTGGTGTAGGTGATCTGGAATGTGGTATGGTACTCCGGTTTTGACACTGGTGTTCACTCCATGCCTTTGTCACCAGGCACCTGTTGCAATACATCTGTACACATGTGCCTCACTCAGAATTTATATACATCTCTCTCTCTCTCTATGTATATATGTATATATATATATATATATATATATATATATATATATATATATCTATATGTATATATATATATATATATATATGTATACACATACATATGTTGACATACATACGTATCCATATGTTAGACAGGTATATCAACATATTTGTCTACCATACTGTATACACACACTAACATACTGCTAAACATACATAACTGTGAAACCTACTTTGTACATGGCACTACAACCTACAATCAAACAACATTGATATGTGCACATAGATGCTCTCACATACAAATGTATGTACAGCCTTCACTGATAGTTGCTGTATGTCCCCTGTCATTTACACATCTTCATATACATATGGATACAGACCAATGACACATATGGAGAGTTCACAGTATGTAGACCTTTATAGTATTACTTTACATTACCTGTGTTTGTCACAGCTGCTTGTGTTGCTGTCTGGTTCTCTATCCTGCTGCTCCACTTCTCAGTTGTCAGCGTTCAGGTAGCTGTTGCTGAACAATTTGTTTCTGTCTGCTTAATTGCAGTTTTCTCTGTCTCTGTCTCTGTCTCTCTCTCTCTCTCTCTCTGTCTGTCTCTCACGTCCTTCTCAGGGTGCAATGAAAGTATTGCATGTGTGGACATGGAGTACAGCATACTTTTGTAGGTATCTGCATATGCCCATGTGATGGCCTCTGCACCAATTCTTAGCCAGCATTTGCTAATTGCAGTTGTGTACTTATTGCAGTTCTCACTGTGATTTCAGAACAGTGCTATAAAAAGGTATGTGAGATAGGCGTAGCCCTTTCAGATTTTAAGGGCAGGGACCATGCTGTTATGCCTTGGACAATGTTCTGTGAGTGTAAAGGTTGGTATCTCTCTCATATTTCCAGGTGTGTTGTAGATTAACATTCCTCCATTCATTTCTCCAGTTTCCTGTACTAACTGTGTATGTACACTGACACCTACAACTACTACTACTGTTAATGTGTGTGTGTGTGTGTGTGTGTGTGCTTTCCTTTCACTTTTGCTTGCACTTTGTTGCTAAGGCTTCAATAGTTGCCCTTTACAGTCACTACTTGTATGCCTGCTAGGTGTCTTGACTGTAGTGTGCTGCTGTAGCTTTCCTATTTTCCATGTACATTCACACCTTGGAATGCTTGCTATATCTGCTAGGGTGTTACAGCATGCAGTGTGGTCTGGCCATGGTGTGGGCCTTGACATCTATTAGGGTATTTGAGTATGCTGCTGAGCAGGCCCCAGAGACTTTCAGGTTCATCTGTTATGTGCCTCATGGAATGGTACATATCAGTGGGGTACACCCATTAAAATGTCTGGTATGCTGCAGTTGTGACTGTGGGTTAGCATGAGCATATGTATTACTACACTTTTTCTGCCATGCAAGTGGTGAATACTTTCAGGACTCCATAGATACCATTGCATGTGTTACACCTTTATGCCTACTGTTTGTACATTTCAGATGGGGTCTGTGGGGCATCCCAGTAAGTCATTCACTGTTGCTATGTCTAGGCTCTTAACTATTCAAATATGGTGGTGTCGGACCCGTCATGTGTACAGATATTTGCAGGTTGTCCACATTTCTGCCTCATATTTTGGTCAATATCTCATGCACACCTTTTTCTGGCAAGTCACTCTGGGCTCAAGTCAGAATATGGTGACAAACATTCAAGTTCCAGACTGCATACCCTTCCAAACATCCCACAAAGTGCAGACCCTGTTACTTTCTGAACTGTCTGCGTTTGTTGCAACATTATTTGTAATGTGTCCCTGGTTTTGGGCCTTTGCGCCACATATTTTATTACTTGGCCCAGATGTGTTCCTGTAAGAGGTTGTGGGGTATGGGCAGTGCTTATCCTGCTGTGAGTATGTGTGTGTCTTGCAAGGTGCTATAGTGACATTATTACCTACTAGCTTCCAACTAGCATGGCTGTTTCTGTTCACACACTACTATTATGGAAATCCACTAGTTTTGATAGTAATTCTAAATGGCATGCTTTGTGTACTACACATCTATATTCCCTTTACATTCATTCCTACTATTACATGATATATTTACTTTAGCACAATGTTCTTGTATAAGAGTCATGGCTTAGTGGTAAGTCATGCAGACTACTGTTGCCAAGGTCCTGGGTTTGGGACTCACAGTGGGATTTTATTTTGCTTTTGAACTGAGTACAGGACCTGTCAATCAAAGTGACTAAGGCACTTTTAAGCAGTTGTAACCGGGTTAGCGCTGGTTTGTGCGGAGCCCACGCATGCGCACTGGCGGTTAGCTCCGTGCACACCTGCTTACAACCGCTTAAATGTGGTTACTCTTGCGCACACCCTCGCTATTTTCTTTGAAAGAAAAGAAAATGGGGAGACAGGAAAGTGGTGAAAAAGGGGTCACAAAGAGGGTAAGACAGTAGGGAAACAAGCTTGGGATGTGCAGGAGGGATGTAGGTAAGGCCCATAGCTGCCCATTTCTTCATCAGCAACAGCTGTGCATATGTATGTAATTTGGTGTGACATTTGAAACCTTCCACCCCTGAGAGAGGTGTCAGGACAACAATAATACTTGTTGTACAGCCAATTGGAATTGATAGGTTCCATGTCCAGTAGACATGTGTGCAGAATGGGCAGCTATGTATGGGGCGTAATTTTTTTGTGGGTACAGAGTGCCCTTTTTTTTATTTTTTCAGGTGAGAGTGGTATGTCAGGTGAAGGTAGTCAGTACAGCTGGGGGGGTAGGTTGGGTAGGTAAACAGACAAGACAAACAAGACGCATACAGGGGCGGTGTATGACACGTGTGGGGGGGTTACACAATTGACGGGGACGGAGGTTTGGATATCCAGAGCCCATGAGCCCACAGATGGCAACAGTGGAACTGATATCCCCACCCATAGGCAGTTGCCACTGTTCCTTCACTGCCCAGGACAGGGCTGTGCTGGGGGCTGTGTAGGCGGGGCAACAGGGATGCCCGTTAGTTGCGGCACCCGTGCCTCAAGCTGGCGTAGGGGCTCGAGAACAGAGTCCCGAATCTCCCTACGCACCACAGTCCGGACGCTACGGAGGGTGAGTGGTGGTCCTCCTCCGGCCACACTTGCAGAGGGGGGGGGGCGAGCCCCATCCCCTGCAGCGCTTCCACCCGCAGGTGGCACAGGGCCACCAGAGGAGGGTCCGGACTCAGCACTAGTGCCAGGTGCACTCGCCAGCTGAGGTGGGAGAGGTGTGTCCGCTGGAACCCGCCTTCCCTGTCGTACTATGTTTTGCATTATGTCATGACAGTTTGGGTTAGTGACATATAATACCATTCACAATTAGTTGTAACAGCATGCATTAGTATTCCCATTAACCAAACACCCAGATATTCACACCATTGAACAGCGTGCATAACACATGCATAATTTGAACAGAAATACACAGTCCAACAACATGCAGGGTTAATTGATGGCAACAGGCCATCAGGTGTGGATGTATGAACAGGGCAGATGCATCAACAGACATGCAAATATATATGACCCAACAGGACAAACGTCCAGGGGTGTTAATTGTGATTGCACATACCATTTTCACGTGGAATGGGTTATATGTGGTTATAGGGTGGGGTGAAGAAAGTAATATTAACACCTTCGAATAACAATACATATGCTGTACATTTCTAATAGCTACAGTTATATCTACCTACAGTTTCCTATATGATAACTATTTCAACTTGGTGATAGGACTGTTAATGCAACATCAATATACATTTTATGGTTCTTCATACACATTCATATCTAGCTTTGTTCAGCTACATCAGGGCTACATTTGCTTTATATAGCTGTAGACAAATGTGGATGTTTGGTATATCAGGCAAACATCCTATCTGCATATTGCAGACTGAGAGCAACATATCCTGATTTTGGGATACACATTCCAGATGCAGCAACACTTTGAACAGATTTTGCTGTTTGGTTTTGAATCTCACATGCATTTCATTCTGTCTTGACTGCAGTATACTTTATTCAGGGGTTATTACTACTGTATTGCTGGATTCATGGCACTTTCTCACACTCTCTCACGTGCTTTCATTTTACTATTCAGGATGGTACTTCTAGGCTTTATTGACATGTTTTAACAGTAGTTATTACAATCCTTTCCAGCAGTCTCACTTCTGTCATGTTTCAGTATTTCCACAGGAATATATTTCACACGTGATTTCATCATCTTCTGCAGCTATACTTTTCAGCCTGCTGCAGTTTGTGTACTATTTTCTTACAGGCAGGGCATTTTTATTTCAGAATATATGTCGGACAGTTTCATGTTTAGGTTAAACTTACAGGCTGAAAACTCTTGTAATCAAGCAATACTTGCATACACTTTCACACTGTTACTTGCAGATTTTATTCCTTACTGACTACACTGCACTCTTTTGCTGACTGTCATACTTTTATATTTCTTTACAGTTACTGGTAGTGGATTATTGACCTGCCTGGTGGCGCAACCGCACCAACCTATCGCCATAGGCTCTGCGGTTCGCAGAACGGACACCTGCAGCTGTAATATAAATGAAGTAATATTGGAATACACATCTCCATAATATCAGCTAGTTTAATTTTTTACATACATAATTAAATGTTACTTACTCAGTAGTGGGGCGTTGGGTGTTTGCCGGGCCTCCTGGATCCAAAGGTTCAGTTGGTCCTGCTTGCGTCTCTTCAGGTCCGCATGGTGGTGATGGACCTGCACACCAGTCCTTGGAATCCCTGTGGCACTGGTGAGATCATGAGCCAACCGGTCCCATGCCTCAGCCCTGTATGCTCCCCAGAGGAACTGGCCCTGCATGAGTTGGGCCTCATGATTATGGACTAGGAGCCAGACCATGTACCTGGACTCCTCAACACCCCACCTCTGTGCTCGAAAGCGACTACCCTCTCCTACTCCTGTCATTCTGCCTGCAGGTCAGTTCTACAATCGTTTATGCTGTGTATTCCCGCCTCTGGGGCTTATATAGTCCGTTTTTCCCGCACATATCTGTGATTGGCCATTTTGGAATTGTATCAACTTCAGTAAACCTGCATTGTCATGCTCTAGTTTGTATTCATTCCTATATATTAGCTATTATTGCGTTTACAGGCACTGTTGTCATGGCTTAGTGGTTCTGTACCTTGACTATGGTGTATAGTATCCTGGGTTCGAACCTGGCCACTGCTTTTTATTTTTCATGACTGTCTAGACATGCTGAGGGGTGTGTCTGTGTAAAGGCAGTTTTGATACGGCTTGCTCAACGTTGCCCATCGGTTAGCTTGTTTGCGCGGTGCGCAGCTCCACGCAAATGGGGTACGCTGGTTTAAGCCTCATTTGGCTATCGGCACGCATATTACACTCAGCTCAGTTAGGGGCACATAGATTTAGCATGTTAAACCACTGCTCAGCTACGGGCACTCATTTTGCACCAGTTAAACCACTGCTCATCTACGGGCAGATGCACTCACCCTGTTAAGCTGTAGCTCATCTATGGGCACATCTGGCATTTTTTGTTCTTTTGTTACCTCACATTTCTTCAATATAAATGGGCTATTTCATTACATTTTACATAACTTGTGGTTTTATGTGTACATATTTGTCAGGGACATGTTTCCTGCTTATTTTGCCAAAAAAAAATTGGTGTTGTGGGGGCTCGAACCATGAATGCCTGCTCTGCAGCCAACATCTCTACCGCTACGCTATTGCTTCCTGGCTTATTTTGCATATTTATTTCTTATATGCTTTCCCACTGACTGCTAACTGTAGCTGCGCTACGGGCACGCCTGCGCAAACGAGCGCACTCACGGTTAAACATCTTTACAATTTAAAAAAAATATAACATGTTCATTTATATATCTTTTATGTTCATAGTCTGTGGGGGCATGTGTTGTGTTGTGTTTATTCACATTTCCGTGGACTCTGTTGTGGGTGTTTACTTTGGGCACTTTTACACTTCTGGGGGCATGTCCGCTTGCAGGGCTCAGCCTACGGACACGCCCCCTACTGTCTTACATGGACCGTGTTAGACTTAGGTGTGATTCAGCATGCTCTCATGAATATGCAAAGCATGCTGACATCACTCCGTTTAACTGCAGCCTCCGTGTAAGAGTTATAACTCTTACATGGAGGCTTCGTGAATCCTGGGAAATGGCTGATAAGAAGGGGACAACATGGTTTAAACAGTGTGATAAGTGTAGTAGGGAAATGCCAAATTCCGATGGGCATTTATCCTGCGTTTATTGCCTTGGTGTTCCACACTTGAATATTCAACCCCCATGTGAACTTTGTAAGGGCTTTAGTCCCTGCACATTGGTTGAGAGAAAGAACAAATTAAAATTAAAAGGTATCCTGAAAATGCCTTTCTCTGAGACTTTATCTGAGGTAGAGGTCTCAACCCCTTCTAAAAAGGAACATAAGAGGAGTCAGTCTGTTCCATCCTGTCCTCATACTAGTGGGTCTAAATCTGCTAAGTCCCCCATGGAACCAAAACATCCAAAATTGACTTCTGCACCTATCTCACCAGAGCTTAAAACTCCATCTACGGGGACATCCTCAACTACGTAACCGATTATGTCTTCAACACCTATGGTACGGACCACCGGTATGGTACAACTGCCCCTCTTGGCACCAAAAAAAGTCTCCCCAATTCAGGTCATTATCCCCCCTCCAGTGCATCTTTCTGGTCCTTTGACCACCATGCCGAAGTGGAAAACCTTGCCTCGGACCCAATATTCCAAGTCAATAGATCCCTTTCTCAGACAACAATCAAGTCTATTTCTTGAACGGCCTGATTTTCCATTGGGGATGTCAACCTGCTCCACCAGGCGCCTTTCGGAGCATGACATAGTGAGACTCATGGATCAGCTCCTTGTGGCCAGAGGAATTCTTACTCCTTCTAAATCCTCCCTCCTACCCAGAGCAGAGGAATTTTCTCCACAGACTCTGACATATATTCCTTCTTCAACATCCCTGTAGGTTTTGTAGCCATTGATGCTAACAACTATCCTGGTTCCAGCTTCTTTGGTTCCATTGGTATATCTTACCATGGCTCTGCAGCCTATCCTATGGTCCTCGACTCAATCGGAGCCAGACCATCCTCGAGATTGTGACTGGTCTGTCGTCTCCGTGACCCCTAGTATGGTGCCTACTTTTTCTACAGCACTGTCTCTGGTTCTGGTTGTTTGACTGCTCCGAGTCCTCTCATGGCTCCCTCCCTGGTGCCAGGTTTGTTGGAGCAGGGTGTGACCTCGGTTCGGAGTTTGTCTTTCATGGTTCCGGGCTTCCATCCCTCTTCAGGCGGGCCTGCTTTCCAGGAGATGAAGATGGCACTCACCTCAGCAGGTTCACAGCTGGTTCCTTCAGCACTGAAGTGCCCCATATACATGTCATCTGAACCACAGCTGACACAGTCCACTACCCTGGGACATTGAGCATGGGAACCTCAAGATTCCCTACCACAGGGCACCCTCTCTTCGGAGTCCTCTTCAGATGCCCCCACTGAGGAACCTCCCTGTAAGAGATTGTGCAAGAGGAAGCACATGGATTCCCCTGAAGAATCCCATACCGAGGATACAGACTACTATGAGGGGGAAGGGCCCCCATAGTCACCCCTTGAAGATGTCTCCTTTGGGGACATACTAGAAATCTTAAAGCAGCGGGGAGACTGGAAGCCATCCAACCCTTCCTCTGAGGTGTCTGTATTCTTGAGGGTTTCTGTGCTTGACTCTCTACTTCCTGGGTGACCCTGCCTGCAGATGATCTAGTTCAGCTCATCGTGCAGCATGCCTGGAAGTGTCCTCACACCATTGAGCCTATCTGCTGTAGATGGGACAAAATTCTCTCCCTTCCAGATGATCACCCTCATTGGTCCAAAGGCTTGGCAGTAGATGCTATAGTGGTGGTGGCAGCCACTAGGAAAGAACTCACTGAGGAGAGTTCTGCTGTCCATCCTCCAAACAGGGAGTCTTGCATGATGGAGAGACTAGGGAAGCAGACATATGCTTCATCGACCTTTGCCATTCGGTCCTTGAATTACTTGGCATACATTACCCGTCTCCAGAGAGACCTGATTACAGAACTCTCAGAAACCCTAGCAGGAGCAGTATCTAATGAAGTATGGGACAAAGTTGCCTCACAGCTTGCCACCCTGGAATCCATATGCAATTCGCCCATGTGGTTGATTTCTCATACTACCGAAGGGGTGGCTAGAGCAGCGGGTGCAGGCATTGTCATGAGGCATCATGCCTGGATGTGCTTATGTGACTTTGAAGACCCTTTTAAGTCTTCCTTTGTCAATGCCCCCATTGACGATTCCTCTCTTTTTGGCCAAAAAGTAAAAGACACATTAGCCAGGTGTGAAAAGGAGGGCAAAGCCTTGTCTGCCATCGGCATGCATATTTCTACTCCCCAACGATCCTACTCTAGGAATTAGAGGAGTGGAAATATGTGGTACAGGAAATCCCAGGGTCCTTTCCGCGACACACTTGGCAAGTTTTCCCAACAGAGCAGAGGGGGGACCTAATCAGGAAGACACCCCTCATGAGGCAGAGGGATTCCACATAATCAGGGCTCTAGAGATTATTTTTCTGGACAACCGTATCAGCATTGCTGAAGAGTGCTCCGATTGCTTACCTCTGGAAGTAGTCAGGGGACAATTTTCTCTGCACCATCTTGCCTGGCAATCCATAATGACAGATTTTTGGGTGCATACGATAATTACCAGAGGTTATCACATCCCTTTCAATTTTTTCTTGAAGTCACAAAGGCAAATTCCCTGCATTCCACCCAGTTAATGGAATGCAGCAGCTCAGGAAATTCAAAAGCTGCTTCTAAAAAGAGTCATCCAAACAATCCCATCAGACCAGATAGAATCTGGATTTTTCTCAAGGTTCTCCAGGGGACGGGAGGCCAATTTTGGACCTCAGCATCCTAAACAAGTTTGTCAGACAGGCAAAATTCTGGATGGTCATGGTTCAGTCTATTCTCCCGTTCCTGGAGAAAGACAATTGGATGTGCTCAATAGATCTCCAGGATGCATATTATCACATAAAAATGGACAAATGCTCCAGCAGATTCCTCCACTTCTGGCTGGGAGCCAATCACTACCAATTTTGAAGGCTGCCCTTTGGTCTCTCTACAGCCCCCATAGTGTTCACCAAATGCAGGGCAGTGGTAACAGCTCACTTGAGACTGCAAGGATTCTGGGTGTTTCCATATTTAGACGATTGTTTCCTTACCACCCATACTAAGCATCTCCTGCTTCTAGCTTTACATTACACCCTACAGCTATTAAGATCCTTAGGGATCTCAATAATTGAAAAAAAGTCCAAACTGAAAACATACTCAAAATCTAGAATTCATAAGAACAACTTTCGACACGCAGTCTTGCCTAGTCTCCCTCCCGCTTCACAGGCTCCAAAGACTAAGGTCTCAACTTCAGGGGATACTCTCACAGGACAAGGTCTCAGCTTATGCAGTCCTTCAACTACTAGGATCAGTGGCAGCATTGATTACTGTAGTTCCTTTAGCAAGACTACACGTGAGACTCCTACAATGGCTCCTAGCATCACAGTGGTCCCCTTTAACTCATCCTATGTCCTTTCCGATCTGCATAACAAATTGATGCAAACAAGACATAAATTGGTGGATGAAGCCAGAAAAGGACCTATGGAGCTGTCCCTTCTCATCCTCTCAGCCCAAGACCATAGTGACCACGGGCGCATCCTTGATGGGGTGGGGGGGGCATTTCCAGGGAGAGACAGTCCAAGGCACTTGGTCCCCCGTGGAGGTCAACCTGCATATCAATGTTCTAGAACTGAGGGCAGTGCTTCTAGCATTGCAAGCATTCCAATCTGTCCTCCCATCAGGGACAATTGCTATCCAGTCAGACAACATGTCGGTAGTCTGGTATATCAACAAATGGGGGAACCAATCCTACCCATTGTGTCAAGAAGCCATGAGAGTTTGACAATGGGCAATATCTTCCAACTGCTTTCTGATAGCAATGCACATTCCCAGGGATTCCAGCATAATTGCAGACAAGCTGAGCAGATGCATTCTCCTGTCTCGTGAGTGGTCCCTCAATCCTGTCATAGAGGCGAAGATCTTTAGCCACTGGGGCCAGCCTTGCTGTGATTTATTTGTGTCCCCTGCAAACCACAAATGCAGCTACTTTGCCCTGATCCCCCCTTAGGGGAGTCCCTGAGGGACGCTCTAATATACAATTAGCCCATGGGACTTCTTTATGCTTTTCTTCCACTTCCTCTTCCTCTGATCCCGCAATTCTTAAAGAACGCTCTTCAGTTGAGAAGCAGAGTAATCTTCATTGCACCCCATTGGCCCCAACAAGTTTGGTTTCCCTTCCTTTGGCCTCACCTAGTCCACCAACCATAGATTCTGGATCCATCTCCAGAATTGCTGTTGCACCCACAAGGGTTAATCCATCCAAACATATCGAGTCTCAAGCTGACAGCTTGGTTCCTCCACTTCCAGTAATTGCCAGGCAGAATAATCTATCCTCCCCTTTACGAAACATTCTGTTGGCTTCCCATAAACCATCCACCAGGAAACCTTATCTCAGCAAATGGAAAAGATTCATGGTTTGGTCTCAAGAGAAAAGACTAGACCCCTTTTCAGCTTCGGGTAGTTCTGTACTGGACTATTTATCAAATCTCCTCCATTCGGGAGTGGCAGCTTCCACTATTCGAGTACACCTGGTGGCTATCTCAAACTTCTACAGTGACTTTCAGGACTCCTCTTTGATATCTCACCGTCTCTGTAAGACCTTTTTGAAAGGTGTCACACATATTAGACCAACCTTCATGGAACCAATCGAACCTTGGAATTTGACATTAGTTCCACAATCCTTGACTCATCCTCCCTTTGAGCTTGCTGCCACTTGCAATACAAAGTTTTTATCACAGAAAACTGTATTCTTGGTAGCAATTACCTAAGCAAGGCAAATATCTGAACTACAAGCTTTGTGCATAAAACGCCCTTACATGTTTTTCCGTAAAGACAGAGTATCACTCAGGACTAACCCCCCTTCTTACCCAAAGTTATTTCGGATTTGACTATTAATCAATTAATTGACCTGCCAGTCTTCTTCCCCATTTTTTCTAATAAAGGAAAATATTGTCTGCATTTGCTGGATGTGCATAGTCAATTATATTTCTACTTGGACATGACTAAATCACTACGAAAATCTGACCAATTATTCTTATCCTTCTCAAGATCAAAACTGGGAAAACCTGTTTCTAAAGTAACTTTAGCTAAATGGCTGAGGGATTGTATTTCCTTTGCCTACCAACAAAACAAAGTCCTTCTACCAACTAAGGTCATAGCACATACAACCAGTTCAGTTGCAACATCTATTGCCTGCCATTCAAGAGCTTCCATGGATGACATTTGTGCAGCAGCCACATGGGATACTCCTCATACATTTAGCACTCATTACAAATTGGACTTGGTTTCCAGGGGGAGAGCATCCTTTGGCTCAATCGTACTCAGGAATATCCTTCCATAGGGTGTCCCAGGACATAAAGTAGCTAGGGATTCTGTCCCATCAGTCATGAATGAATGAAGATTAACAGCATCAGATAAAGAAGTTATGTTCTTACCGTAACATTCCATCTGTGTTGTTGATCTTCATTCATTCATGACATCCCACCCTCCTATCCCCTCCAAAAGACTCCTGGTGGTTTGGATTTGGTCCTAGCTTCATGATAGGGAATTTGCTCAGACAAAGCCTCTGCCTTCTTTCTTATGGGCAAACTCGATCTGAGGTGATAAATAGAGGGGCAATATAGGTAAGCTTAGCTTGAGAATTTTTTGGCTGGTGCGAGCTTGTTACAGCGGCCGAGTCAGTTCCAAGGACGGAGCCAATATCCATCAGTCATGAATGAATGAAGATCAACAAAACAAATGGAATGTTATGGTAAGAACATAACTTAGTTTTCTTTATGTATTGTTCCCACAATTTCCATTTTGTTTTCTGTGTAATTTGCTCCTCTTCTTTCCTAAATATCCCACTTCCTGTTCCTTTATCTCATTTACTATGTTCACCACTTCTAACACAGTTGGTTTAGACTTTGATTTTCTACTAATTGATTTTTTTGGCAACCACAGAATTCAACTTAACAAGGCCTTACTATATCTAGGCAATTCAGATCCTATATCCCAGCTCAAAAAATAATTTCCGTAGTTTCACCCAATATTTCTGACAGAGTGCTGTGTAGAGAATTTTTAATGTCCACTAACTCCCAAATCATCTTTTCTGAATCAGTCATCTCCTTTGACAATCCTTGAGATACAAGCTCATCACCAGTGTGGCCATCTTTAAGAACTTCTCTAGGGAAACCTACTTCAGTATATAGAAAACCTGGGCAAAAGCAACAGCAATCTTTCTCAAATTAACCAAAATGAGAGGCTACCTCTTGCTTTTATGAGCACCAGTTGTGTAGAGAATCAGAACACATCTACCCTAAATATAATGGTAAATTTGAGATTGACCTTCTCTGGTAGAACTCCTGTATCAATAAACTGTACAACAAAAGAAGGAAAATAATAAAACATTGTAAGACATCCCCATTCTGTACCTCAAGACCTAAATATGCCAGCAAGGAATTTAGGAACGTTATCAGAAAATGCAAAGAGGACTATATGCTTAATGTCGTAGATATATTAAAGAAAACTAAACGTCTTTCTTCAATTTGGTCAAGAAGTAAAGAAATACTGTCCAGCAATGCGTAGGGCTCATTCATAATAATATCACACTTTCTAATTCGAGATATAGCCAGTATATTAGCAAGCAAAGTTACTGCTAACTTTATTCCACCTACCCACAATTTTGCCGCTTTTATCCCTGAAAATTAGTTTCCTATAAAATCACTATGGAGTAAGTCATAGTATCACTATCACAAATATACTGTCATGGGATCAGGAGACAATACCAGTGTGCATTCTCATCAGTGACAAGTATACATTATCTAAGCTGATAATTCAACACTTCACGCTCTGCCTCTCCACAGGGTTTGTGCCTAATGTTAGGAGAATGCTCTCTGTGACTCCACTACCCAAGACAGCCCCTCTATGGACCTGGATAATTGTAGCCTGATTCACCAGGCCAGCCTTACATGCAAAGCAATGGACTCTAATATAACAGAACTTATTTATGCAAACAGACAGCATAACTAAGTTACTGTCCTCCTTCATAGAGTGGCGCCTGCGGTCATTAAATCTGTCCTCGATACTGCAGGAGCTCTACCACAAGGCCATAATTGTGCAAGTTTACTGAGAATTTTGCCGTTGTATAATAGCCTGCAGTAACTACATCTGCTCTTTATAATGCAAGAGCTCTGCCACAAAGCTGTACTCCTACAGGTCTACTAAGAATGCTGTTATTGTATAATGTCAGCACATTTATCATGAAGAATCCTTGCTGTGTATTAACGTTAATCAGTTCAATACATGCCTGCTGTGTGATTGAAAGTGTCTGTGAAATAGTCTGTGGACTCTAAAGACCTCTTACTTAGTTGGCCACTGGCCCCTTTTTCTTGACCAGTAGACTATACTGCATATGCTAGTTATTTAGCTCCAGGACATGACAGAAAACCTGTTTTACTTTGCATCTCTTTGTTAATTGTTTTGTACTGGTTATAAACTGATTGCTGTCAGTTATAATTTGACCTGAGAATCTCCTACTGTCCTGCATCTTCTTGTTTCCCTCTTCATTGCTAGTTCCCCACTACCTGACATCTATAAAATACAAATTCCTGTACTTGTGCTACTCTTCAGCTTATCTTCTATCCTTCTCCTCCTATTGTGCCATCTTTCATCCTACCATGACTCAATAATATATTGTAACATCTTTCCAGTTCTGTCCTGACCACCTATCCATACTTCCTCTTTACACTCTCCACACTTTACACCACACCTATTTAATATTCCCTCTCACTTTTATTCCATATATAGACTGATTAACTGCACTTCATCTCAAACCAAAATAAGAATCCTCTCCAAAAAACAAGTATGTATAACTCACAAGTATACTAAAATCCTTCTAGGAGGAGATAGTGGCTCTACCTATCACAGTGAACTCAAAGATAATTCTCTCCCACACACTTTTCTAACCCAACGACAGCCAATCCGCAATCCTGGTGATCTAAGTTTTACTGCAATAAAGGTTAGAAGCATAAACCTGTTGAACTACATGCCTGAATTACCCAACATAAGCCTGACAGTCTCGCTCTAACTGAAACTTGGCTTAAACCCAGCATAAACGACTCTGTAGTTATACATTCCAGCTATAATATCATCCATAATGACCATATAAAGAGGAAATGTGGTGTTTGTTTTAATATTTCACAACTACCACATTTCCACTTACAGCAAATCAATTCCAAAAATGGGTTAAGCAGTGCTTCTTACTGCCCTCCCCAAAATAAAACAATTGTAAACAAATATATATTACTGTTCTTTATAGCCCTCCTGGCAACAATACAGCTCTACTGGAAGATAAACTACATTGGACACCCATAACATTTCCACAAGATACAATACTACTAAGTGATGTGAATGACATTTGGTTGGACATAAACTCTAACTCCCCTACATCTTGCATGAATGTATATATTTTTACACAACTAATTAATAGTCCCACACATTATAGTAAGTCATCAAATTTCGTACTAGCCTGGATCCTAGTATCAGACCCTAGCAAATATTCCACCACAGGTACAATGTCAGAATCACTCAGTGATCATCTTCCAAACTATATGATCAGACATCTCACCATCCAGTTAAACAGCATATTTGTAAAACAAACTGCAACCTTTCCAAATTTAACCCAAAAATATTAATTAGTACACCATCATCTATTAACTGTTACTTCCGAAAAATGCTCCATTTAGATGATGCTGTATGTGAATTCAGTAGAACTTCTCTAAATACCCTAAATGGCCATGCACCTCATAGAAGAATTTATTTATTTATTTATTTATTTGCAGTTGGTTTACCAGGATAGTCCATTGGACCAAAATGAACCCGTTTTCAATGGAGTCCTGGGGAGAAAAGCTCCAAACAATCAAAGTTACAATAGGTTATACATGATAATTATACGAGTGTAAAAGATTCAAGCAAACAATTACAAAATAGTAGAGGAAACATTACAACTAATACAAACTAGTGATGAAGCTTACAGGGTACAGACATAGACGTAATGTTGCAAAGTAAATAATGAGAAGTACAGTTACATATCAGGAATCCTACACGTAAGGGGTACAGCGTGGTGTATTCTTGTGGATACAATAATAACACTAAGAGTGTATGAGATAGGAGAAATTCTAAGGGAATGTTGCAGATGTAAATAGGGGAAGGAAAGGAAGATGGAATTACCAGTGTTAGTTATGTGGGGTGAAAGCAAGAGCATTCCCACTGGGATACTAGATATGAATGAAGAGATTTTTTGAAAATAAAATGGTTGGAGGTGATATGAATTGATGGAGGTAGGGAGTTCCAGAGGCATGCTAGACCATGCGACAGAAGATTTTTGCCTGGGGGACAAGTTGGTTTGTGGATTTCTAATAGATTTTGGTTGTTAGACCTTAATACTCTATTGGGTAGGTGCATTTTGAAGACAGAAGACAGGGAGGGACAGAGGGAGGGGTTGAAAATGAGCTTGTGTGCAAGAATTAGTTGGGTATAGGTGAGATGCTTGGGTAGTTCTAGCCAATTTAGTTGTTGGAGAGAGCAACAGTGGTGGGTGGAGGACTTGTGGCTGGTAGCGAACTTGGCGATTTTGTTGTAGCAGGAGGAGAGTTGTGTTTTCAGAGAGGACTGTAGATTAGTTAGAAGTGGAGCTCCATAGAGAAGGGAGGGGATAAGAAAGGAAGTAGAAAGAGTGATTTTAGTAGCAGGTGTAAGGTAGTGATTTTGCCGATAGAGCATACCTAGTTTTTGATGGTTTTTTTTATATTTAGTTGTTAATGGGAGTTGAATTTGAGCTGGTTATCAATTTGGACACCAAGTAATTTGGTCTCTGACACCAGTTCCAGAGGTGTGTTATTTTGACTAGTAATAGAGAATGTTTTACTATCGAAATAGGTGACTTTAGAGGGGGTGAATACCATTAATTTGGTTTTAGAGACATTGAGTGCTAGGTGGTTTCTTTTCCACCATTGCTCAGTGGTTGAAAACGCATCTTGAGTAAGCTTGAGGAGTGTAGGGATAGATGAGTCAGAGCAGATAATAGTTGCGTCATCTGCATATTGGATAATGTTTGAGAAAGGGATAGAGTTGCAGAAATCATTTATGAATATGTTAAAGAGGAGGGGACCTAATATGGAGCCTTGGGGAATTCCAGTTGGGGTATTTAGAAATGAGAAAAAGAAGAAAGAGACAAAAAATAAATAATGTAATTTAGCTGTACAAAAAGGGTAGAATGCTAATACAGGATAGGGAAAAATATGGAAAGAATGGAAAAAAAATATAAAACTCCTCAATATCTTGAACATTTCAGCAACTTTGCAATCATACTAAAAAGCAAATAAACAAAGACAAAAAAACATATACTGTAATAACTTTCAGAAAAATACTAAATGTGACCCTAAAAATTTTGGACATCCACTAAGGAAATCTTACATCCCGGCCAAAAATTCAACCCAAGCCTGTCTCCCAATAAATCAACTACAATTCAGCTCTTATTTTATAGATCTCTAACTAAGGATTCCTCAACATCTAATCCCAATCCTGCCCAACAGCGACATGTCACACCATCCACTTTCACCGTCAAAACTGTGCCCACATCCAATATAAAACTACTCTTAAACAAACTTAAACCATGTTCTTCTTCAGCTGATGACCTTCCAAGCAAGTACCTAAAAATAGCTGCCAATAGCAGTGCCTATCCTGTCTCAATCCTTATAAATAGGTCAGACCAGCAAGTCCACATTCCCTCTGTCTGGAAACAGTCACACAATATCCCCTGAACAAAGGAAGAAATTCAGTAGACATTAATAACTTTGACCTATATTAATCAAATCTCTTCTTACCAAAATACTTGAAAAATGTAGTCAAAAACAATTGCTAAACTACCTCCTGCAGGAACACCTCCTATCCCCTATGTGATGATATAATGTAGTGCCATCTGCACCAGGGAGAGTAGGGCAGTGCATACGTAACATATGCCAGCATAGCTAGCTGGAATTTTGTAAAGAAGTTTGTCATTTGGCTATCACACTGATTTGTACAGATACTTGTATTAAAAATGTGTTTGCAAAGTTGCTTGTGTTAAAAATGCATCAACAGTGGGTCCTGCTGGACAGAAAAGAGATATACATGTATGTTAGATACTATTATTATAACTGATTAAATGGATGTGTTTTAACAGATAATTCTGGAAGGGAGGAGGTTAATCTCAGTCCAGCTAATTTTGAAAAATAGGTTGAAGATTAAATGGGTTGGTTTAGGCCATAAATATTGTATCTTACTGGTCTGATTGCAGCCAGAGACAAAAATGTCTGGGAAAACCAGGACTAAGAATCTTATTGTATTGTCCTTAGGGGTGAACTAATTACTACCCTAGAAGGGTGGAAGTTTTTGAAATTGTTTCATAGCTTTCAGAGGCTGCAACAGATCTTAGCAAAGCTCTGGGTGTGTATTTTACCAGAGTCAGGTGACCAGATGGGATGACATTCTATAACTGGCACTGAAATGATTCTTTAGATATTACTGAGAGATACGACTGAACTCTCGCAGCAGCACTTTGTTTTTTGGAACCTGACAGGAAGGATCTCTCACAGATATCTCACACAACCTCACACCTCATCTTGCCTTGCTGTAGTAAACAACTCAACATCTCATCTTTCCTTGCTGTAGTAAGGAACTCAGCACTCATAATCTTGCCTTACTGTAGTAAGTAACTTAACTATGGAACAGTAATTCTTTAGTCAGTCAGGAAAATATAATGAGATTAGTTAAGTATTGTTTTTCCTGCATCTGTGTGAATCTATCCAACTGTATTATTTTTTTATATCTCATTCACACACATATATCCGGCTTAGTCCTGCTGACGTTCATTCCTGTTCTTTCTAGAGCATATCTCCATATCTCCAAGGTCTCCTCCACCTGTTCCCTACACTCACTACAGATCACAATGTCATCTGCAAACATCATAGTCTATGGGGACTCCTGTCTAAACTCGTCTGTCAACCTGTCCATCACCATTGCAAATAAGAAAGGGCTCAGAGCTGATTCTTGATGTAACCCCACCTCCACCTTAAACGCATCCGTCACTCCCACCACATACCTAACTGCTGTCACACTACCCTCGTACATATCCTGTACAACTCTTACATACTTTCTGACACTCCTGACTTCCTCATACAATACCGCAACTCCTCTCTAGGCACCCTGTCATATGCTTTTTCTAAGTCTACAAAAACACAATGCAACTCCTTCTGACATTCTCTGTACTTCTCCATCAACGCTCTCAGAGCAAACATTGCATCTGTAGTGCTCTTTCCCGGCATGAAACCATACTGCTGATCACTAATCATCATTCATGTCCCTTCTTAACCTAGCTTCCACTACTCTTTCCCATAACTTCATGCTGTGACTGATCAGTTTAATCCCTCTGTAGTTACTACAGCTCTGCACATCACCCTTATTCTTAAAAATCGGTACCAAAACACTTTTTCTCCATTCCTCAGGCATCCTCTCACTTTCCAAGTCTTCATTAAACAATCTGGTTAAAAACTCCACTGCCATTTCACCTAAACACCTCCATGCTTCCACAGGTATGTCATCTGGGCCAACAGCCTTTCCATTCTTCATTCTCTTCATAGCTATCCCTACTTCCTCCTTGCTAATCCATCGTACTTCATGATTCACTATCCCTACATCATCCAACCTTCTCTCCCTCTCATTCTCTTCATTCATCAACCCCTCAAAGTACTCTTTCCATCTCCTCAACATACTCTCCTCGCTTGTGAGTATGTTTCCCTCATTATCCTTTATCACCTTTATCTGCTGCACATATTTCCTAGCTTGGTCCCTCTGTCTAGCCAATCGATACAGGTCCTTTTCTCCCTCCTTAGTGCCCAACCTTTCATACAACTCTTCATATGCCTTATCCTTAGCCTTCGCCACCTCTCTCTTTGCCATGCACCTCATCTCCTTATACTCCTGTCTACTTTCTTCATCTCTCTGACAATCCCACTTCTTCTTTGCCAACCTCTTTGTCTGTATACTCTCCTGTACTTCCTCATTCCACCACCATGTCTCCTTGTCATCCTTCCTCTGTCCATATGTGATACCAAGCACCTTTCTAGCTGTCTCCCTTACTGGCTCTGCTGTAGTTACCCAGCTATTTGGTAACTCTTCACTGCCACCTAGTGCCTGTCTTAACTCATCCTTGAACTCCACCTCACAATTACCCTTTTTCAATTTCCACCATTTGATCCTTGGTGCTGCCCTCACATTCCTCCTCCTCTTCTTGATCACCAATGTCATCCTACAAACCACCATCCTATGCTGCCTAACTATACTTTCTCTGGTCACCACTTTACAGTCTCCAATCTCCTTCAAACTGGCCCTCCTACATAAGATATAATCCAACTGTGTGCATCTTCCTCCACTCTTGTATGTCACCCTATGCTCCTCCCTCTTGTTAAAAATACGTATTCACCACAGCCATTTCCATACTTTTCGCAAAATCCACTACCATCTGACCTTCTGCATTCCTTTGTTTAACACCATACCTATCCATCACTTCATCATCCCCTCTGTTCCCTTCACCAACATGCCCATTGAAATCTGCTTCAATCACCACTCTCTCACCCTTGGGTACAGTCATCACCACTTCATCAAATTCACTCCAAAAATGTTTCTTTCTCATCCATTGCACACCCAACTTGTGGAGCATATGCACTAACAACATTCATCATTACACCATCAATTTCCAGCTTTATAAACATTACTCTGTCCGACACTGTTCTCTCCCTATATCAGTCATACTGCCAACATTCAAAGTTCCGACCCTCACTACCACAGTCCAAGCCTTTCTCCTCTCCTCCTGCCTTTGGCCATGCCTTCCACCTCTTCTCCTCCTTCAGTCAACAGTAGCCCAATTTCCTCCAGCATCTTGTTGGCTAACAGTACTGGTGGCGGTCGTTCCTAACCCGGGCCTCGACCGATCTGGTATGGAAATATTTACTAGTGTCTGCATGAAATGTTATGGCAAAGTTTTATGCCAGATGCCCTTCCTGATGCAACCCACCCCATTTATCCAGGCTTGGGACTGGCACAAAGAAATGCACTGGTTGTGCATCCGTGCTTATTTTGGTGACACTGTGGCCAGTCCTGAACACCTTGCTACATTGGTCAAACTCTACCATTTGTATTAGCATTGATTTTACTCAATATAATTGGGTACCCTTTTAAGAGCCTTAGAGTAGTTGACTAGTGGCAGCGTAATTACCCTACAGTCTGGGCAGATAGGGCACAGCTGGTAAATCTGGGCCAGGCTTTTCCATGTGTGTGTGTGTGTGTGTGTGTGTGTGTGTGTGTGTGTGTGTGTGTGTGTGTGTGTGTGTGTGTGTCTGTGTGTGTAAGTCAAATATCAACATGTGTGTGCCAACTAATTGGAACAGGGACACAGAAGTCCAAAGTGGTTAGTTCAGTGTGGAGTCTTGTTTGGAGGCTGGTGAGAGAGAGAGAGTCCAGCCCTTGTCTGATGTTCTCCATGTGTGCTCTTATGGGAAAGTGTGCTTGGTGCACACAGCTGCATCTGAAAATACTGTGTGTATTTTTGTTCCTAGTGGCTATCCCTCACCAGTGTCAGTGGTAAGGATTGAGACTTCTTGATTACTGGCTCAGAGTTGGGACCATCACACCCTACACAGCATGGCTTCCATTTTTCCCATAGTACTAGCAATGCCTTTCTAACCAATATAGGTACTATCACTAAAGCTAGAGATAATGGCAAACTAGTTGCTCCCTTATTTCTAGGCTTGTCTAAAGCCTAGGTGTCTCTTGGCTAACCCTTCTGTGGTTCAAAAGCTACATGTCCAGCAGATATCAGTCAATAAAATAGTACTCTATGTGTACCTGTCAGTCACCATTGATATACCACAAGGCTCTATCCTTGGTCCCCTCCTTTTTAACATTTTCACCAGGACTCTGTATAAATCCACATAACAGCCCACCCTAATACAATACACAGACGATTCTACTCTCATTTGCACATCTGATAACATGTTATACCTCCAAAAAATTACACAGGAAGCCTTAACAACCACGGAAACATGGCTTCATAACTCACAACTCATGCTCAACCCAAAAAAAGAAAAAACTACTACTTTTTTCCTCAAATCTCTTTCTCATAAAAAAACTAAATTTAAAGTCCTCGCTCTTGATAATACAACCATTGAAGTCACTTCTCATAGCAAATTATTAGGGGTGATAGTGGATGATAATCTTACATTTGACCTGCATATACAAAATTGCATAAGAAGAACTCATCAAAAACTAGGAATGCTTTACAGAGCCAAACACTTTTTCACCGACACAACTAAAACTACACTTGCCACTACTTATCTCCTTCCCACTCTTGTGTATGGTGCTCCCATCTTTCTAATCTTCAGGCTTCACAAAAATTAAAACTTGAACAATGGTATAACAGAGTTACTAAATTTCAGCAAATACCCCTTTCAGGACCTACCACAATATAGCACTAAAACGCTTAAATTGATTAGAACTGTCTCATCAACTAATATATACACAGCTTCTCACCACCTATAAAATTATTCAGCATCCATCTACCTGTCCAGCACTAATAAGCATTCTATACAGCTATGTTTCCAGTCGGTCACTGTGATCCAGTGATAAAATTCCTGTCTACAAACCTAACAAATCTGCTGAGCATTGTCTTTACCTGTACTAGATTGCTAAGGCCTGGAACTCCTTATCTGTATCCATCAGGTCTATACCCTCTCTCCTATCTTTAAAAAACACTCTGAAAGACTCCCTAGCTAAAATATGGCTCTCTTCTTGCTGAAAACCAGGATAAACTATATTCCTAAATGTGAACAGGTACCTTTTCATTCCTTAGATCTCCTTAGTCTCACTTCTTTACTTTCTTCCTTTCTTCTATCAAATTCTCTTCCCTGACTTTATAAGTATACCAGATGCTGTTTTTCTCTAACTTCATATTGCAATTTTTGTTTGCTTTAGACGAACTTACCGTTCATTTTTCTGCAATCTATGTAAAATTTCTCTACATATTAAATGATTGTCATATAACTTGTATCAGTTCTTAACCAATGTTTTTATATTATGACTATTTTTTATAATTATTTACACTGCAGATGTTTTTGTTTTGTTTTTGAAGATTGTAAAATTATTGTTCTTAAAATGTTTGTAATAATTTGGAGTTTTTCTCCCTGGACCTCGGCTGAAAATGGGCTTTTACTAAGTCGGATTTTCCTTGTAATCAAATCTCAGTAAATAAATAACTGAGCTAGACCTCAAGCAGTACTGTTCAGATTTGTGAAGGACAGGTCTTGTCTCCTAAACTTAAACAATTTTTTTTGAAACTGTCACAGAAGTCGTATGCAATGGTCACTAAATGCACACTGTTATCTCAATTTGGAGAAGGCTTTTGACACTATACCCCACACTTTAAGAGGTGCAGCACCCAGCAGGATAAAAGTACTCTCATCAAACTTAACAAATAACTCAGAGGACAAATAAAGTCTACCAAAGCCACATTTGAGGGAAGTTTGGCCTCTCAGGCCAAGGGCAGCCACAAAGCATTCTTTAGCTATGTCCGCAACCTCAAAGGCAATACACAATTGTGTGCAGAACTCATTGTAAATGGAACCACCTGTACTGAGCCAGAAGATTTAGCAAACCTCCTGTCTGATAAATTCAACTCCAACTTTACCCCTCTCTCATCAACCTTCCCTCAGGAAATACCATCAAATATAACTCCTCCTACTATCACTAGGAAGCAGGTCCTTAATGCTCTGTCTAAGACCAAAAACACTGCATCTGTGGTCCCAGACAGTATCCCAGGATGCCTTCTAAATGGCATGAAATATGACCTACCAGGGCCTCTGGAATTACTATTTAAATGTAGCCACCAAACAGGTTTTGTGCCTCATGAATGGAGAACAGCAGTAGTCATCCTTCTGCAAAAAGTTGAGCCATCTACAAACCCTGGAAACTTCAGACCCATAAGTCTCACTATATAAAGCCATGAAAGGAATTATCATGGAAATGATCAGTAGAGATATAGTAAACCTCCAGACACTGGACCCAACCCAGTTTGGTTTCATCAAGAGCAGATCATGCCTACTCAGCCTGTTGGACATCTTTGAGAAGTAACCAAAGCAATGGATGAGGGAAAATGGTTCACACTAAGCATTTGACACAGTACCCCACTCAGGCATTGTTGATAAACTCAAGAAGTTAGGTACAAACTCATATGTCACCCAGTGGATAGCCAACTGGCTCACAGACAGGACCCAGGAAGTTAGAATTGTGGAGTCCACCTCTGCAAAGAGCCCAGTCACAAGTGGAGTCCCTCAGGGATCAGTCCTTGGACTGCTCCTTTTTGGCATTTACTTCTCTGAAGTCAAGGCCAATATCAATGGTCTCTGGCTGACTAAATTTGCAGATGATTGCAATTTAGGAGCTGTCATTGAATCCCGCACTGACACAGATGTTCACTATGAGGGGCTGAACCAGACAAACAACTGGTGTCAGAGCTATGGACCAAAACTAAATGCCAAGAAATCATAATAATATCCTTTAGGAAGTCATCCACCTCTGTAACTATCATATTGACAACACACCCCTTAGAGTTGACCTAGAAGTCAGGGACTTTGGGACTCACATAGATACTAATCTAGCCTATGACCATCACATGTCTACAGTAGTGAGGAAATCATTCTATGCTGTGCAACTTATAAACAAAGGTATGGCATCTAAGTCCAAGGAAGTCATTGTTCTACTGTATTTGAAAGTCGTCAGACCTATCATTGAGCACAGTGCCCCCTCTAACTTGGACTTCCTGAAATCATAGTGCTGCTTGTTTACGTGGACTAAGCTATATTTTGTTTTCCAGGTTTGTCATGGTGGGACTTATTTGGTTTGGTATAGACTCATGACAGTCAGACTCCAGTGTAAAGATAGGGCAGTATTTATAGTCAGTAGTGTGGCTAGGGTGGTGCAAGAGGGGCAACTGCTCCGGGTGCAAAGTTTTGGGGTGGGCAATCTGCAAATCCCGATTTCTGTTTAATGCAATATTGGCTTTTAAAAGCTGGTATGGCATTTGTGGTCAAACCTGAGCTCTGTAGCTCTCTATGTGTGGTTATGTGTGGTCTATACTGTAGAAAGCAGTTTACTACAGTTTAAAAGTAAAACTATATATATATATATATATATATATATATATATATATATATATATATATTTATTTTATTTATTTATTTTTTTAACTAAAACTTGAGTGCTGTAGTACTCTGTGTAGGCAGTATATAAACTGTAGCAACTGTTTGCTAAAGTTTAAAAAGATTTTTTTTAAACTAAAACATGACCGCTGTACCTCAATGCAGGCAGGGTAAAAACTGTAACAATTATTTGCTACATTTGTAGGAAACAGTTTGCTATAGTTTAAAAAGAAGATTTTTTTAAACTAAAATATGAGTATTATAGCACTCTGTGCAGGCAGGGTATAAACTATAAACTGTTTGCTTCATTTGTTCATTTGTAGCAAGCAGTTTGCTACAGTTTAAAAGATTTTTTATTAATAAAGTATTTGCTGAAAGAGGGTTGGAGGCAGGACACAGAAATGGGACCTGAATGACTGGGGCAGGGCGGGGGGAAATCATGCCTGTGGCCACCTGGTTGGTGTGCCAGTAGAAGGAACGCCTGTTGTCTTTTTTTTTTTTGCTGTTCACTCAAAGAGCTGAGGAGGTGGGGCACAGGCTCATACTATCAGAATCACATTAATTGGCCAAGTATGTACACATACAAAGGATTTGACTTCGGTTTCAATGACTCTCCAAGTATGAATTACATAAATGATATACATACAACTATTAAAAACAAGACAAATGACATACATGCAATTATTAATAACAAGACACAAAAATGTAAATATACATATACATACAAGGTGCAAAGTGCAACTCAGTACAAGAAATACTAAACTCTGAAAGAAGCAAATATTAACAATATGTAAACAATACTGTAAAATCATTGGAGTACTGCGGTGGTGGTGCTGCGGTAGCGTTGTCACCTCACAGTAAGACGGTGTCCTGTTCGATTCTCAGCTAAAGCATCTTCTGTGTGGAGACATGCGTGAATGGGCATACCTTCGTTGAAGGTTGTGCATCAGAGCTGGCAACTCGGCACGTAAAAATCTACTGCCAATCATTAGCGGACCGGAGTTCTGCTGTGGCGACCCCTAACTGGGAAAAGCCGAAAGACACAACAACAACAACTGTAAAATCATTGGAGTCTTGGAAAAAGAATACCCAGTTTAATAAGCTGAGTTAACCAATTATGAACTTGATGGCTTGTGGAAAAAAAACTGTTATATCTGCATGTTTTGGTGGGTATTAATCTATAATGCCTGGCCAAAGGTTATAGTTCGAAAAGATTGTGGCCTGGATGTGAAGGGTCAGTGATGATTTCCCTGCCATTTCATGACTCTGGAATAGTACAGGTCCTGTAAGGAGGGCAAACTAGCACCAATGATATTTTAGGCAGACCTGACTATTTGATGTAATCTGTTTTTGTCATGATTATTCAACCACACTGTTAAGGATGAGATGAGAACAGACTCAATGACTGCTGTATAGAACTGAATCAACAGTTCCTGTGGGAGGTTGAACTTCCTCAGTTGTCACAGAAAGTACATTCACTGTTGTGTCTTTTTTATGATGGACCCTACATTGGTCTCCCACTTTAAGCCCGGGAGATTATAGATCCCAAAAACTTGGATTCCACAACTGACACAGCAGTATTAAATATAAAGAGAGGGGATAATATTGAAGTACCACTCCTAAAGTCCACTCTCATCCCCATAGGTTTTAGAGTGCTCAGGTCCAGATTATTCTGACTACATCAAAGGGCCAGCTACTGAACCTCCCATCTGTATGCAGACTCATCACCATTCTTGATGAGCCAATGATAGTTCTATCATTCGCGTATTTAATAAGTTTGACAGAGGGGTCTTTAGAGGTGCATCATTAGTGTAGAGGGTGAATGGCAGTGGGGAGAGACACATCCCTGGTGGGCACCTGTATTGATCATGTGATAGCTAGATGTAAATTACCCCAGTTTCACCTGCTGTTTCCTATTGGATAGAATATTGGTGATCCACTGATGGATGGAAACAGGAAGGGAAAGCTGGGAGAGTTTCAGGTGAAGAAGGCGCTGGTTGAACCAGCTGTGCTCCTGTTTATAGTCTCTGCCTTTGCCCCACTGCATGGTTGTGATGACAAGAAAAAGATTGCATTCAGGCAGCAGCTGCAGGGCCTACTAGATAAAGCAGGACAACATAAACTGGTATTGGTAATGGGAGAACTGAATGCTCATATCAGGACAGACAGAATAGCATATTAGGATTGTGTGAGGCCACATGAATAGGGTAACAGGAATAAAGAAGAAGAAGCCCTTTTAGGCTTATTTTTGGCAAGTGGCTTAATGGTGGTCAGCACCTGGATCACCAAGAGAGATAGTCACAAAATCACATGTAAGAGTGGTCAACATGTAAGTCAGGTAGACTTCCTCCTTGTAAGGAAACAACACTGGGTAGAATCGGAGATTGCAGTCATCCCCAGTGAAACAGTCAGCCCACAGTGTAAAGTACTGGTGGCCACAGTCAGCTGCAAGCAGTGGCCAAAGAGGGCTCTAAAGTCAACAAAGACTAGGGTGAAGACTTGGAAGTTGACTGGAGTGAAAACAGAAGCGGTAATGAAAGACTCATGGCTGTAACACCTCAGGAAAAAGAGGAGATAGGTGGAGTTGAAGAAGAATGGTAGTGTGTCAAAGCAGTACATGTGAAGATTATACAATAGATATACGGCCAAGCCAGGTATGTAAATAAGGTACATAAGGAAAGCTGGTGGTTGAGTGCAGAAGTGTAGTAAAAGGTGGGAGACAGTAAAAAACAGACCAGGCTAAAAGGAATACTGGTCAGCTAACAAACAGACTAAGAGTGCAGTCACAATAGCAAAGAATAAGGTATCAGAGACACTCTGTCGCATTCAGGAACGTGACTTGATAGGTGGAACAAAGAAACTCTATCATGCTGCAAGGCAAACACAGAAACACATAGGAGATATTAATCAGATGTCATTCATAAGGGATGGCAGCAACAACCTATGCACCAGTCCAAAGTACATCAAAGACAAATGGAAGGAGTATTAACGTCAGTTTCTGAAGGAAGAAAATCCCATAGAAGCTGTACTCATAGACAGCCTGCAGTGAAAGGAAGAAGAGCCCAACCTAGAAAAAGTAAGAAAATGAATTCAGGGAAAGCAGCAGCATCAGATGACATCATGAGAGATGTAATCAACAGGATCAGATGACATCATGAGAGATGTAATCAAAATGTTAGATGAGTTGGGGAGAAATGAAAGCAGCATCTTAGACAATCCTGGATCTGCCAGTGTTCATCCTTAAGATAAAATGTGCACATTTTCTCAAATGAATGATTTTATGCAACATGAAAAGTTGCAATGTAAAAGCCTATTTTATTTTTTTACACATACATAAAGATGTGAATGTTATATGTAATGACTTGCATTTTATGTTTTACTCGTGTGTAATCTGTATACTCTTACTATATAATACTATTGCTATTTGCCATGTAAAGCTTGTATGGTATAATGTTATTTGTCATGTGGAGTTTTTCTTCTTGGACCTCAGCTGGAAATGCCCAGTGGATGTGCATCAGGGTTCAGCTATGTGCGTATGTATGTGTTTATGTACTGCTGCTTGTAGATTACATTAGCAAACAAGTTGGTGGACACAGATGAACAAAGCTGCTGACTGCAAAGTCACATTAAAAGCAAATCTGATAAGGAACTTCAGCAATGATAAGGGAATGGAATGCAAAACTGAAGGTACATAGGATGAAACAATACAGACAAGACAGTTGCCATGGAAGCAAATAAGTAAAATCAGAAGAAGCTGAAAACTGAGAAAGAAGGGAAAAGACCAGAACAGATTAACAGCTTTAAGTATCTATGAGGAGTGGATGAGGAGAGAGAAAAAGTCTAAATGAAGTCAAAGCTAGAATCAGAGGGGCTGCTGCCAACTAGCACAGTGCCAGGTGTAGTTTGTGACAGAGAAATGCCAAAGATAATAAAAAAGATGAAACATGAGGTGTACAAAACAGTGGTGAAATCACTACTTCTATATGGTACAGAAACATGGACAGTGAAGGCAGAGCAGTTACAGAAGTTACAGCTCATGGAGATGAAGTGCCTGGGTTGGATGGTTGGATGAACAATATGGCACAGATGAAGAAATGAGGACATCAGAGCAGAAGTAAGAGTAGCTTCAATTGCAGAAAATGTCAAAGGGAGCAGATTATGGTCACATACACAGGAAAGAAGAAAACTTAATGAAGAAGATTTTGGAGAGGCAGGAAGATGGCAAGAGGAAACAGCGATGTCCAGCAAAGAGATGGATGGATTATGTGAGAGAAGACCTGAGAAAGTCAGGTGTGATTTGAGGAAAGGTGGGAAAGTGACACTGTTTTGAGAGAGATAGCAACAGTTGAATCTGCATCCAGACTCCATATAGAACATTAGAAAGGGGGTATGGATCCATATCAGATCCACAAAAGAACACTTACCCCAAGACCAAATCACAGAGACCACATCGCCGGCACAACACATCACTGACAAAGGTAAGTATAATGTATTCCCATTTCTGCAATAAAATAAAAAAACAAAAAGAAACATGTATATGGCACGGGGGCAAGCCCCCCTGCACCCCCACTTAAATATACCAACTCTGAGATTGCACCACATTGTGAAAACGGGAATACATCCCATTCCGCATTACTTATACTTACCATTGTCAGAGATCTGCTCTGTCGGCGATGTGTTCTCGGTGATGTGGTCATCGGGTAAGTGTTCTTTTGTGGAACTGATAGGTTCCCATATATATATATATATATATATATATATATATATATATATATATATATATATGAGTGTATCAACAAACTTGGAATGCTCATAACAGTGAACTCAAAGTGTTCATTCTGAACTGTAAAATGATCAAACATGAAAAATATGAAAACTATTTTTTTCAATGTTTGCCACCCCCCGCATACCCTCAGCCTCACACCACCTACTAATTATATCTAGTAACTCTGAGACTGCACATTGGTGGAGTAAAGGTAAATTCTCTTACCCTGCTGCTGTGCGATCCAAATAAAAAGGCTGCCTGCAGAAACTAAGTATAACAAAATGTTTGCTCACATGAGCATTTTCTTTTTTACAGTAGTAAAAGGCATTCGTTCATGTGAGCATTCAGTCTTGTCAGCTATAAACATGTGTGTGTGTGTGTGTGTGTGTGTGTGTGTGTGTGTGTGTGTGTGTGTGTGTGTGTGTGTGTGTGTGTATCTATAAACTTAGATAAAAATATGGATACATGTGTATAAATATGTGTGTGTGTGTATGTTTTCCCCATAGTCACACTTTCAGTCTCACTGTTCTGATGATCGCAATTGCAATACTTTGTATTTCTGCAAATACCCCATAAAACAAATACCAGTGATGTGGCAAATGTTACAGCACCATGCTGAAAGAAAATGGAAAATATTTTCAGGGAGCAGATGATACAAGGACCATTTATTTTGTTTCATGACAGGGTAAAATATTTTTTTAAGAAACAACAAATAAAACTTTGCAATTAAATGTTTATGAATACCTGATTTAGATGTAAATATAACTTGTTATGGCTGTACTGATACAAGTCCATTAAGTAAGAAATGTATTAACTAATTCATATTTATTTTGTGCAGAATATATGTAGGGAAGTGTGTTTTTTTTATTTTTATTATTGATTTATTTTTATTTTACATTTGTTGGCCAGGATAGTCTGACTGCATGCATGTCCATTTTCAGCGGAGTCCCGGGGAGAAAAGCTCCAAACTAACAGATAAAGACAAGCAAGTTACAGTATATGCACAAACATATTGTATTAACATACAAGTTACAGTCTCACATTTCAAGCCTATGAAGAGTACAGTTTATATTCAGAAATATATACAAATATGTTACAGTTTCTCTTATCAAACCCGTAGATGCAGCTATATACGGAGTATCTGCAGAGATGTTACAGTTTTTCTTTTCAAACCTTTTAGTGTAAGAGGTACGTTGCTGTGAATAAAAAAATTGCAGGGATATGGAAGTAGATTAGGCTTTAGTCAGGATTAGAGGAAGGACATAACCAGTGAGTTTTAAAATACTGGGTTAGATTTTTTTTGAACTGATTAAGGGAGGGGTTCAGAGTAAGGTCAGATGGGAGCAAATTCCAGGTTTTGCCTGCTGAATTTGCAAGCAAAGATTCTCCAGATAGGTTGTTAGCTTTAACAGATTAAAGCAAAATTTTTGTAGTGGAACAAAGTGACCTAGTGTTTTTGTAGGGATGGATAATGTTTTTAATGGAGGGCATTTTTCTGGATGGTTAATAACCTTGAATGCTACAGTAAGTTAATTATATTGAATTAGCCTGGGGAGTTCTAGCCATCATAAGAGGTTTAGGTTTCTTCAAAGGTGTGTCCTGTAGGGAGTTCCTGTGGCAAACCTGGCAATTTGATAGCAGCAGCTAGAGAGTTTGCTGAGATCAGTTTTGTTCAAGTTAGTGAGTATTGGCGAGACATAGAGTAGAGTTGAAAGCAGATAGGTATGGGCAATTGCAGTCCTAGCTTGAGGGGTGAGAAATGGTTTGTTTTTATATAGGAAGCCAAGTTTTTTATTAACAGTTTTAATAGTTTGGTTTACGTGCATATCATATTTGAGGTTGCTGTCTATTATAACACCCTGGAGTTTGGTATACATATCTGGTGAGATATTATATTATATTATATTATATTATATTATATTATATTATATTATATTATATTATATGTATTTCAAAATGGATAATGATGAAATTTTGTCTTTCACGATTGGCACAATGGAAAAACATTTATTGTTGCTGCTTCACAGTGCTTGGTTCTTGAATTTGTTTTTGGCTGGTGTACCTCTTGTGTGTAGCCTGCATATTCTCCTTGTGTCTATATGGGCCTTTACCAGGAGTTCATTATTTTTTTGTTTTTTCAGTCCCAGGACATACTGTAGGTGAATTAGTGATCCTTCAAATTACCCAGAGAGGGTGATGTTATTTAAGTGTGAATAAGTATGTGTGCGTCTGTCTGTTAGGATGGAGTGGTATCCCATTCAGGATTAGTCTGTTTCTGCCTTGTGTCTACTGAGTGACAGGCTGGGATCTTGCTCCCCCTGACACTGCAAGCTGAATAAATTATAAGGTATGTCTGTTATAGTCCTTATTTTTTATGAGAACTGCAGTGAGGTCTTACCACTAAGTCAAGTAGATGGAACCTTGGTTTAATGTCTGTAGGTTCATAGGTAAGTACTAGGCTAGCTGTCCTTGTGAGCCATTTTAAACCTAGCCAGTTTCCCTTTTTGTGCTCAAACTAACCTATCCCATTTAGTTAGAGACTGGCCTAACCCATCTCATGGCTGATAATTATATATTACCCCAGGAGAATAGGGACATTCTAGAAAAGAACCTTTATATTAAAGAAGCTTTATCCCATGCATGGGTCCCCACAGATTATGATCATACCATCTATGGTATGATCCCAGCTATTCTCATTAGAGTTAATATGTAAATATCAACCATGAAATGGATAAGATAGATTATTTTGAGCACAAAAAGGGACATTGGCTAGGTTTAAAAGGGCCCAAAAGGGCAGCTAGCCTAGTATTTACCTATGAGTCTATAAAATCAAAAAATTTTCTGCATGCTGTCTGTGAATATTAGCAAAGCCTTTAGTAAGGTGCAGTGACCATATATTTTCTTTTTGGTACAAAGGTTTGATCTTACTAAGTATTTTGTAACATTAATTGAAACAGTATCCTTACAGACATTAAGAATCATTAGTTTAGATATTTATAGAAAGAATAAACGTATTTAGCAAATAAAAATATCAACATAGTTATGGCAGTTAAGTTTCTAAAAAGTCAGTATTTAAACTTGACAGTCAAACCTATGAACTTGATGCCAGCAGCATGGATGAAGCCCTGAACGCCATCCAGATTGCCCACATTTGATGAGATACCAAGCTAGTGGAAGATCCAGCTGGGAAAGGTGAAGAATGATGGTTGTTTATCTAATTTCCTGTGATAGTTGATGGGAGGGGGTGAGGAGTGTGCACCCTGAGGTATTCATTCTATTACAATACATGCTGGCTATAGAAAACTAGATCAATGCAACTACTTATGGGGGGAGAACCAGGCTTCCTTATAGTTCTGGAACTCAGTAAAGTAATTAACTGCCATCTTATCAGTCACTATATGCCCATGCTTTGAATGTTACCTGTACATATACATGGGAAACAGCAGACCTTAATAGGAACAAAGGAACCTCTCTCCCTGATCATTGACTGAACGATAGCTTTGCAGCAGTATATTCATGGTGGTAGCTGAGATTGCCAGCAGGTATAGAAAAATACATAAAAAAACACTATGAATCTACTATCTGAAATGTGCTTCCTCATTATTTTCCATGTAGTGAAGCAAAAAGTCATTCCTATAACCTATTGAAGAAAACAGAAAACACATTTATATATACAATGATGTGCTATAAAAATGTTTCTCATAAAATGTCACTATTTGTTGAATACACAATATTTTATTTAACTAATCCTAAATTTTCTATAGTAATACAAATTAATGTTATTATTTTGCGAAGTGCCAGGTAATGCTGATAATGTTCATTAAACAGAGATTATATGGGTCTTTGACACGTGCTCATGTGCCAGTAGTTTCCAACACACTTCCTCGCTGTCAATTTTTCAAAATGAATAGTGCTTTAACTTCCACTAGCCAGGTTCTAGGTAATTATCTAGCGATCCCACCACCCAACCCTACTCAACTGCATAACCCTACAATAGCCATAAATCTAACCCTGTAACTCCCACTCACTTTCTAACCCTGACCATAGCACTCCTCTCTCACTTTCAAATCATAAAGTCCACAATCACTCCCTAAACCAAAATCTCCATTTCATCCAAACTTAAAGTTCCTGATCACTCTTTAACCATAAATTTCCCTCCTACTCCATAACCCTAAACTTCCTTCCCTTGTTTCCTGTTCCCTAAGTCTGAAGTCACCGATTACTCCCTAACCCTAAACTCCATTCTTGCTTCCTAACTCCAAAGGGTCTATATCACTACATCAAACTGTCAGTTCAGCAAACGGCATTTCATTGGAAATGCCATTCATCAAATTCCCCTCATGTGGGAGGCTGTGCTCCCCATACTCCCCACTAATTATATATACCAGCTCCAAAATTGCACTACAGTGGGGAAAGGGCAAATTTCCCAATCCTCACTGTACTGAGATCTCAGTATGAACAGTTTGATGAATGGCAAGTTAGATGTAAGTGCACTGAAAATGCCATTCTCTGATTTTTTGCTGAAATGATAGGTACCCAACCCCAAAACACCCCCTGTCCCTAAACATTAAACCCCACTCCTTCTCCCTAAAACTCTCAAGTTGTGCCAAAACCCTAAGCTGCCTTCCCACTCCCTAAATCTAAATCCCACTTCTGAGCACTGCCTGAAGTCCTAAGCTATACTTCCACTCCCTCCCTGTGGCTTTTGCACTTATTTGCTCAAATTCACCTACTGCCTTTGGGTGCAGGAGCTCCAGTTTCTGTGCATGGCTTCCTCACCTTACCCAAACATGTAATCAGTCTGAGCATGAGCAGCAGCCCATGTGAGCTACAAGGCAACCAAGTCTCTGACTGTTAGACAGTGGCCTTTGAGTGCCTGTGATACAGGCACTTATAATTGATCTGATTATACAATTCTGTCTTATTTCCTAATGTTAACTGTGTGTTCCATATTCCATTTAAACACAATAATATTAGTATTAAATGTTGGTGGATGCATATTGTTAAGAGTATTATTTTTCTGGAGAACTGAGATAAAGTTTAAACTCTTAATTGTACTTTCTGAACTTAATCTAATGCACATCTCAAACACAACCCTAACAAACCCAAGCTGGTGTTATTTCATCCTACAAAAGCCATAGATTCCATCCCTCCATTCAAAATAACATCAACCAACAATACTACCATTACGCCAGACCCTCAAACCAAACTTCTGGGTGCTCTCATAGATCACAACATGAAGTTTAGCCTACACATTGCCCAAACAATAAAAAGAGTTTAAAACAACGCAGAACACTATACAGATGTAAAAAATACATAACCAATAATACCATGACCACCACTGCAAGAACCCACCTTGTCTCCACACTTCTTTATGCATCCCAAATATTCACTAACCTTAGCAAATCAGACTTAACCAAACTAAACACCTGTTATAACAAAATAGTAAACTATGCAACTGATTCAGATTACAGATCTCACCAATCAGGCCCTTAAAAAACTATCTTGGCTAGAACTCCCCAATCTGCTTTCCCTTAATCACCTTACAGTGGCCCCCTCCCCAAATACTTTACCACCAAGAAAAACTCCAGCTCTACAAGACCTACTTATTCACTATTCCAATAATCATTTACTACGATCCAGTAACAAATCATTAATTAACATAACCAGAAGTAAGAATACATCTGGGGACTCCCTGTACTCCAAATACATTGCAAAAATGTGGAATTCCCTGTCTCAATATAAGATCCACAACTAGCAAAGTTACCTTTAAAAATCTTCTCAGTTCTTGGTTATGCAACTTCTAACCCCAGTTAGCATTAACACAATTAGCCAGATATTCATAATAAGGATTGTTACCTACTGATCCCCTTTTATATTCTATTTTTATCTTAATGCAATTACCTAAATACCTAAGCAGGACAAATACAATAGGTGTTTCTCCCTGCTTCAGTTCTCAATGTAATTTTACTGCATATATTCTTTTTTCACACTTGGTTCCTTTTCTCTGTTAACCTCTGTTATACTACTGTTATATGTAAATCAATATGTAAATCAACTGCTGTAACTCTGCTTCATTAACCTAGAAAGGGAATCTCTATTACAAGAGTGAAAGAATTTGTTTTGTAATGCAATTAGTGTACTGTCTTACTCTAATTGTAATAACGGCTGCTCTTGTGTAACAGCTGTTATGTATTGCATTAACTGACATTTTTCTCCAGTTTTGATATTGTAATGTATGGTTGTATTTTTACATTCTTATAAGGTTCATATTGGTGCTTTTCTCAAGCCTACACTGTTTGGCTTCATCAAGGGAAGGTCATGTCTGTTAAATCTGGTCTGCTTCTTTGAGACTGTCACCAAAGCCATAGACAAGGGGAAGACAGTGCACGCCACATACCTTGACCTGGCCAAAGCCTTCCACACTTTTCCCCACTCTGGCATAATAGATAAACTCTCTCAACTAGGCTTCAGTCCATATGTTACCAGATGGGTAGCTAACTAGCTCACTGATAGAATCCACCTAGTCTAAATAGGGGAAGCCACCTCATGCAGTAGACCCGTAACAAGTGGCGTACCCTAGGGTTTGGTCTTGGGGCCTCTGTTATTTGGGATATACTTTCCTGAAGTGCAGGCCAAAAACAGTGGGCTATGGCTGACCAAGTTTGTAGATGAATGCAAGCTGGGCACTGTCATCAATTCCCCTAGTGATGTATACATCCTCCAAGAGGGTCTCATCTAAACAAATGACTGGCACCAGAAACATGGCCTCAACCTGAATACCAAAAAATACATCAGCATCCCCTTTGGGGAGAGTGATGTCCCCACAAATTATTATATTAATAATGTCCTAAGCATGCAATTAGTCATGAGGGATTTGGGTACCCAGGTTGATAGCAACCTGACTTTTAACCACCATGTTGCTTACGTTGTATGGAAAGCTTTCTACATAGCCTATCTCATAAGTAAGGGTATCTCATCCAGGGACAAGGAGGTCATAACACCCCTGTATTCTTCCCTTATAAGGGCCATTATTGAGTACAATGCCCCATTCAGCATGTACCTCTCAAGGCACATGCAGCAGCTGGAGAGACCACAGAGGTTCCTCACCAGGAGAATCCAGGGCCTCAAAAATGTATCATACACAGATAGGCTAAAAGTCCTATCCTTCTACTCAGTTTCATACAGATTCCTTAGAGGTGACCTTTGTCTGGCATACAAGGCGATCTCAAACCCCACCTTGATGGGACTGCTGCATATCCGTAAGTCAAGCTCCACTTAAGAAACCTGCATGCGTGGACTCAACCTGGTCTGTAATATCAATAGGACTTGTTGGCAGGACAAATTTTTGTCCCCGAGACTCCCCCCTCTGTGGAATAGACTCCCTCTCTATATTAAGCAGAGTACTTCTTTACACCTTTTTAAGCGTAACCTTGATAACTGGGTGGGAAACAGAAAATACATCCCTGGAATTCCACCCGTGTCCCTGCTGGACAGAGGTATCCGGTGTTGACTTGTCAACACGGGCTAAACTCTTGGCTAGGCTTATAAAGGCCTTAGGGCAAATAGCCTAATAACTTCCTATGATCCTACGGGCCTCCATTGAAATTGGGCAACCTGTCCAGTCAGGCATTCTGGGTAAACAAATGTAAAATAAAATAAATAATTATATAAAAAAGTTATCTAGTTGAAGGACTTTGCCCATCTTATTGACTCAGAGTGTGGTATGTAAATGGCGATAATTCCACAATTTTTGTATTTATTTAATGTATACTTATTCAGACTACTGCTAATATACTGAATAAAGGAGAAAAAGGAAATTAGTAACTTTAATTGGTGTCCACATGAAGCTAGAATATCATCAGATGACTCGTTTCCTTCTAAAAAATAGAGGATAAGGTATGACATCTCAAACATGCTAAAGCTGTTTCATTCCTTTTATATTGTATTAAGACCTGGCACAACTTTCTTACAACAATTTTATCTTAATGAGATATGGTCATCTTGAAAACCATTGAGGGAGGGTTTCCTTTTATGTTGTGACAGTGCTGGGCACAAAGGTTTCTACCGACAAACATTTGTACAGTAGTGCATTACATTGCTGAATACCGCTGCTGTACAATCATCAAAAAAGCAATGTACTGCAAATGAAAAACTTAGCAAAAACGAATGCAGTGGTATAGCAGTGGTGCAGGACACTGGAAAATCTAACGTTACTGGACAACTTAAATGGGTTTGCTGACATTTCCAAGGAGTCTGATTTAGAGGAGCATGGGATTTTACATAAGCGCTATATATTTAGCTATATCTCTATATCTATATCTCTATATAAATCCACAGGAAAAAATGGTACTTCTTGAGAGTCGAACTTGCTGCCATTTTTAAAACCAAGAAAAAATAACCATGAATTAGAACTAATCCCAGTTGAGGCTTCACTGTAATTGAGCACATTTAACTTATTTAGAAATCAATACTTCTTTATTAAAAAATAAAAAAATATTACATAGATGAGCACTTTCACTAACAGAGCTTGATCTGATGAAGCTATGTTAAGGATGAAATTACTCATCTGTTTAATTAGTAATATTTTTAAAATATTCTGAAATCATAAATCGTCAGACAGGAGATGGCTATCTATAGTCAGAATGCAGTTTCATACTGAAGTGGATTTAAAATAAATGTACTTCATTTTAAATATTTTGTTAGTAATGTATTATTAATGTATATTAATATAAGGTATTGAACAAAAACCAAGTTATATATGCATACATATTATATATATATATATATATATATATATATATATATATATATACTATATATATATATATATATATATATATATATATATATATATATATATATATATATATACACACACACACACACACACACACACACACACCTGTGTGTGTGTGTGTGTGTGTGTGTGTGTGTGTGTGTGTGTGTGTGTGTGTGTGTATACATAGATATATATGTGTGTATGTATGTATGTGTATATATATATATGTATATATATATATATATATATACATATATATATATATATATATATATATATATATATATATATATATTGATATGTATGATATATATATATATATATATATATATATATGGGTTGTAGTTAACTAAATGATATGTAAAAACATTGATTCAGTCCTGTGTGATGGCTGTGTTTCAAAAGATGCACTGACTTAAATTCACACATCTAGAAATCAGAAAGATTGCAAAGTAAAAACACTTTCCTTTTGCAATCTTATAATTAAAACAAACGTGCACAATCACAATTGGCAAAATATATTTAAATAGTGAAAGTATTAGAGAAAGGGTTATTCTAAGATAAGGTGCAGGGTTAGAGTTAGAGGCAGGAGCAGGATTAGGGTTTCAGATAACCCTAAACCTAACTCTGACCCTGCCCCTGTCCATGACCCTAACCTTATAGCAACCCTTTCTATAACACTATCACTCCACAAGACAAGCTCAGGCACACACCACATGCAGCATCATGAAAGCTCCAGCATAAATCTGTACCTTTACTTTGCTTATACTAACCCGATCCTGCATACAATTGCACAATTCCAACCCTTAATGACAAAATGTTTGAAATGTCCAAGACTTTTGGCATTAAAATAAAATAAGAAACTTACCTGCTGAAACAACCCATCTCACTTCAGCAGACCAACACTTTGACCAACACATTTCATGAGCACTGCATTCAACCAGTTTTACACTCACAGCATCATCAATTCCCCTTTTCCCCATTTTTATATGACGTCGGGATTTGGTGTCAGCTGAATCCATCTTTCTATTTTTTTTGTCTGTCCCATACTGTGCATCCTACCACCTGCATCATGGACTTCATCTACTTAACCTCCTCAGCCTCTCTAGCTTTAGTGGCCAAGTTTATGTCTACACAGTAGTTCTGGTCACACTACTATTCTGGGCACCTTTTCAACATTTATGGTATTCTTCTGTTTGACACTACCCCTGACCCCCTTTGACAGTTGTCTGCAGCCCTTATGATTCTTGCTTTGGCATCCTCATTCAGAATTCCATTCCCTTTTCCTCAACCAGGTACTTGAAATAGTTAACCTGTTCCAATATTTTCCCTTCTATCTCCATTTTCAGCTTCTAATTTGTTTCTATTTGCTGCCATAACAACTGTCTTGTGTGCACTCAGATTTGCATTCCATTCCCCTATGCTTTGCTCAACTTCTTGCTCAGAGTCTGGCTGTAATGCCACATCATCTTCATACAACTTTGTTGATTTTTCCCCACTGACCTGTTTGCTAATGTAGTCCATCACCAGTACAAACAGCAGTGGTCTCAGAGCTGAACCTTGATACACCACTACCCCCATTGAGTACCCCTATGTGAGGCTGAACACTGCTCATACTTGTAAATGAAAAAATACTCCACAAACTGACTAAACATAAAAAAGCAACCAATGTAAGAAGACCACAAACTCTTTTTGTCCAGCACAGTAGCTGGACTTCATCAGATATAAGAATCAACTTCATAGACACTCTTAAATATTTCAACAATCCAGTCATGTGACCAATGTCTCAATTAAACCTCTTAACAATAGTTAATTAACACATCACTTGATAAAAGTTCTACCATGGTTAGAAAGACAGAGTTAAAAGCCATAACAAAAGAACAATATAATACATTCTCCCCCTAAATAAAAAACCTTCATCCTTCACTGCTCAATCAACAGTAAATGTATTTATACCTGGTGTATTAAACATAAAAAATAAAGCATGTTAAAATAAAACCATGGTTAATATATAACCATTATAAATAAATAAATGCTTTAGGTGTGGAACTAACCATTAAACTCATCACTTAATTTAGGTAAATTATCTCCACATACTTTTTAATTTTAAGTATGGGAGAATAGTGCATGTTTAATTTATTATTGGGAACTGATTAGTATTTAATCGAAGTTGCCATAACAACTCAAGTTGTTCTAAAAGTAGTGACGCTGGTCCTTCATGTATATTTTCACTAATCTGGTCTATAACATTGAACTTGAATTTATGGTTAGGTGTCATTAAGTCCTTGAACATAGCCTGCGCTCATTTTACCAGTATTTCAGGTACTTCAAACCATTGCAGCACTGCTCAAGTCAGCTGTATTGGGATCGTGTCATATGCTTTATTCAAGTCTTGGAATGCCCAGATGGACTCTTTCCTCATCTGTAGCTTCTTTTCAACTCTCTCTCTCTCTCTCCCTGCAAACATCAGGTTGGTTGAGCTAATTTCCCATCTTACTTTCAACTTTTCTGTATTTGTTTATCAGTCATCCTTTCCAGCACTTTTATGCAGTGTGACAAGAGTTTGACACCACTGTACTGCTCACAGTTACAAATATCCCCCTTGTTCTTGTAAACTGGGATTAGAATGCTTATTTTGCAGTCTCCCGGGATATGTCTTTCTTGCCATACTGCTGTATCTTCTGGAGCCATATCTCCCCTAACTCATCTAACATCTTGATCGTATCTTCCGTGACCATGTCTGAGCCTGCTGCCTTTCCTGACCTCATTTTTTTTAGTGCTCTTCTTACTTATTCTAGGGTGTGTTTTTTATTTCTTCTTCTTCCTCCTCTTTCATGCTGTGTCTGGGGCAGTACAACTTCTGTGGAATTTTATTCATTCAGAAGCTGCTGGAAATACCCCTTTCATCTGCCTTTGTAACATGAACTGGTGAAAGAATTGGTGCTGACATCCCTTATGAGGTGTGTCTGATAATTATTTTCTTTATCTTTCTGTCTTTTCCTTGCAACCTGGTAGTTTATTTGTGCCATCTGCTGAATCACCTTTCAGAAACTGGTAGAGTGCCTCTGATGCATTATTCTTTCCTACTGTGACAGCTCTCATGGTCTCTTTATTTGACAGTCAGTAGTCCCTCTTAGCCTGCTACGTCTTTTCTGTCTCCCACTTATACAATATTTTCATTCTTGGCTTGGCCATATATCTGTTTTGTAGTCTACACACATGCTGTTTTGAGACCCTGAAATTCTTCTTTCACTCTACCTATTTCTTCTTCTTGAGATGCCATAGCCCTGAGTATTTTTCGGACTCTTATGCTTTTGCTGCGGTCAGTTTACCATTCTTCAGCTTAGTATCTTTTGACTTAAGAGCCTTCTCCAACCACTGCATGCAACTGATTATGCCCATCAGTGTTTATACTGTGGTCTGACTGTTTCACTGGAAATGAATTTGCAATCTTTGATTCTGCCACAGTGCCCTTTCCTTACTAGGAAGAAGTCTAACTGAGTTGTATGTTGGCCAGTCTTGTATGTGGTTTTGTGACTGTCTGTCTTGCTGAACCATATACTGGCCACCATCAAGCCATTTGCCAGAGAGAAGTTTACAATGGCTTCTCATTTATCCCTGTTATCCCTCCCATGTGGACCCAGACAGTCCTCATACTCTGTTTTGGCTGTCCCAATATAAGCATTCAGGTTTCCCATTTTCAACAGCAACACGTTGTCCTGCTTTATCGAATGGGTCCCACAACTGCTGCCTGAATGAACTCTTTTTCTTGCTATCACAACTGTGCTGTGCTGTGGGACGTAGGCTAGGATTATGAATATTGACCTATCCTTACACTGGGGTCTGACTGCCTCAAGTCTGTCACTAATTCGGATGACATCCCTCCCTGTCTTCAGAAGACTCTCCCTCACCACAATTCCTATACTGTTTCTAGTCTGCCTTTCCCCTGAGTAGTAGATGCTAGATCCAAAGCCAATTGTCTGTGTTGTACTGCCCTTCTGTTTTTGTCTCCTGAATACACAGGATGCCCAACACTCTCCTTAATGTTATCTACTTTGAATCTGCTTCCTGTCAGTGAACCTATACTGAGTGTAGCAATCCTTAGATGCTCATCATTTGATAACTGCTGCAGCAGCCTTAGCTGTATGGGTTATATCCTGCACAACTATTGTTGTGGTATGTTTCTTTCAAGGCAGGTTGATTGATTTTACATCCAGCTTTTGCTCGAGAGAGCTATCACAGGTACCCTAAACTGGGCAATATGACACCAGCCTGATATTAGCTTATTGACTCAGGGCTGATGGGCTTTATGGCAGGCACACACATGCCAGTAGTGGCACATAAACTCTTTCCACCATGAGGATGGGTCCCTGACATAGATCAGAGTAGGCCAGATCCTTAACTCTTTTATCACCAGCAAATACTTATGTCCATTTTTTGCAACGTTAGTCAGTGGGACCAGATAATCTAGAGTCATATTTTACACCATTGAGAGGATCACTCCAACACGGTGCACAGTCTGTGATCTGTGTTCTTGTATCTACAGGATACTGCACTTGAAGTGATTGGTCTTTATAGCTCTTCTCCTGATAGGCACCCCCTAGAAGCTGTGTTACTGACTACTACTTCACTCAGTTTTGGGTGACTTTGAGGTGGAAACATGCAGCATGTTTTTGTGAGGTTGGAGGAACCCCACAGAGACAAAAAGAGAACATGCAAACTCCACACAGGTATTAACTAAGGTCAGGACTGTGCAGTCTAGACCAGTTATGTCCTCCCTTAGCTCTTTCAGTCTTTGCTGTCATGCTAATTGCTCTGAAATAGCTATAAACTGATTGATTTCTGTTTTTTTTTTAATTTCTCCAAGTCTTTTGGGTTTCTAATTTCTCCAAGTCTTTTGGGTTTCTAATACCATGACGGGAATGGACCCCATTCCTAAGTCAAAGTATGATTAAAGTTCATGAAATTAGTATTGTTTCACTCTTTGATGTTAGCCAAAAGTGCTCTTCGCAGCAACTGCAATGTGCCCAGTAATGACTCCTTTTGTAATTTTTATGGTGTTACATGAATTGGCAACATATCTAAATACGATTGTAAATTCTTTTTTATAAGATCAGTTGCTCCTACTACTATTGGAACTGTCTGCAGATCGAGTTATTTTTTGACTTTGCGTCTCTCTGTAAGCAAGACACTGTAGTCACTAGCATGGTTTTCTAGCATCTATCTTTTGGACTGTTGGTATTTGGTGATCTCATGTGATGTAAACTTCATCATTTTCCATGATTCTCTGTGGCTCATGTTTCCAGTGTTTTCAGCCACTTTGATACCATAATGTTTGCACAATGTCCAGTGTAACAATCTCGCCACATTATTATGCCTTTTAGTATAAAGTCCCTCTGCCATTAGAGAGTCACAACCAGCAATAAGGTGTGTGACTGTTTCCAATTCGGTTCCACAAAACCTACATATGCCTGTTTCTCCCACATGTTCAATGGACTTAGTAAACCAGTGTGTATGTAGCCCACTATCTTGGGCTGCCAATATTAACCTTTCATTTCTTGATGTAAATTTACCTCTCCTTAACCATATATTGTGTTCGTTCTTGATCAACATGAGGCTCTTCCAGAAGTTTTTTATGCTTGCAACTATATTTATGTTTTTTCCACATTTCTTGCCTTCGCACTTGGTCCTTCACCTTATATTCTTTCTTTTGTTTATTAGCACATTCAGTTACTGCCTGTTTTTTATCCATTTCTAGTTTGATTTCCATTCCTGCTTGGCATCGATATGCTTCTGCTAAATTAAACAGAGATGTCATCTTAGATTTATGCTCCTCATGTTTCAAAACTTTCATCACATTTGGATCTTGTGAGGTCAGTAGATATGTGTGGAGTCCCACGATTGCAGATCTATACATGTAATCAATTTCAAGGAGGCCCATCCCTCCTTTAGAATGGGGAATATATAATCTTGGTATACACTGATTTTTATAAATCATTTGGTGAGCATGAAGCATCCTTCTTGTTTTAATAACCAGTCTATCCAACACTTTTTGGGGCCAGTCACTCACTCGAAAACTATAAGTTAGGACAGGAAGAGCAAATTGATTTATAGCTTAGATCTTATTCCTAGGTATCAATGCTGTTTACAGGATTAATTTAAGTCTTCTAAAGTACTCATTACTAAGCTTTATTCACATTTGTTTATGTTTTATTGCCGATCCTTCATCTATTCCCAAGTATTTATACACCTCCTCTCGCTAAAGTTCTTTTATATCACATTCTTGTCCCAAACTGATGTTTTCCTGGTGCTGCAATTTTCCTTTTTTAAAGGTTGCTTTTGCACATTTATCAAGACCAAATGACATTCCAATATCATCTGAAAAAGTTTTGACAACCTGCAGCTGTGCTTTCAGTTCCTCATCTGATGAGCTATACAATTTTAAATCATCGACAGAGAAGATGAGAGGTAATTAGACTTTGTTGTTTTCTAGAAGCCAAATTATAGGCGTGACCTAAGCTGTTAAGTAAACAGCTTAATGGATTAATGGCAAGGCAAAATAGCAATGGTGACAGGGAGTCACCCGGAATATCCCCCTCTGGATTTGGTCAGCCAGAAGTGTGCCCAGTAATGACTCCTCTTGCAATTCATATGGAGTTACATGTATTGGTAACATATCTAAATACGATTACAGATTCTTTTTTATAAGACCCGTTCCCCTACTACTATTGGAGCTGTCTGGGTATCTTTCTTCTACATTGCTTCATTTCTGCCTGCAAATCCTAATATTTTATGACTTTGTGTCCCTCTGCATGCAAGACAATGAAGTCACTGGGTGTAGCGATTTCAATGATCAATGCTACTTTTGTCTTCTTTTCATAGACCTACTATATCTGGTTTTCTAGCATCTGTCTTTTGAACTGCTTGTAATGGGTGATCCTATGTGATGTAGACTTCATCATTTTCTATGATGCTTTGTGGCTCATGTTTCCAGTGTTTTTCAGCTACTTCAGTATTATAATGTTTGTACAATCCCCAGTGCAACAGCCTTGCCACATTATTACGTCTTTCAGTATATAGTCCTTCTGTCATTGTTTGTCACAACCATGTGTGCATCTGTTTCCAATTCTGTTTTACAAATTCTACATTTGTCTGTTTCTCCCACATGTTCAATTGGCTTTGTAAATCAAATTACATAGGCCATTATCTTGGGCTGACAATATTAACCTTTGATCTTTTGGTCTGAATTCCCTTCTCCTTAACCATTCCTGCATTCAGTCCTGATGAACATGAGATTCTTCTGGGAGTTTTCTATACTTGTAACTATATTATAGCAATAACCCATGCCTGGGTGTGGGTAATGCTGGATTTACCCACGGTTGGTGTGGTTTGGTCACCAGGGCGAAGCCCGAGTGACCAAACAAAGCCAACTGTGGGTAAATCCAGCATTACCAACACCCAGAAGTGGGTTATTGCTATTATACAATGACATTATTTAAGAAAAAAATAATTACTTTTCTTAAATAATGGCATTGTATAATGCCTCCTTGCTGCCCTTCTGCAGCTGTCTGGTATTCTGCAGCAGTTCTGATGTACTGCGCATGCGTATGGCTACACAGTACATCATTGCTGTGGGCAAAAGCAACGGAGAAAGCAAGATCTCCGTTACTTTTTACAAACTGTTTTGCTATGTTAAATGGGTTTAACATAGCGAGACAGCTTTAAAAAAAGCAACGGAGTCTCCGTTGCTTTTTTTAAAGCTGCCTCGCCATGTTAAACCCATTTAACATAGCAAGACAGTTTTGAAAAAAGCAATGGAGAAAGCAAGATCTCCGTTTCTTTTTACAAACTGTTTTGCTATGTTAAATGGGTTTAACATAGCGAGACAGCTTTAAAAAAAGCAATGGAGAATCTCCGTTGCTTTTTTTAAAGCTGTATCGTTAGGTTAAACCCATTTAACATAGCGAGACAGTTTTGAAAAAAAAGCAACGGAGGAAGCAAGATCTCCGTTGCTTTTTAAAGTGTCTTGCTATGTTAAATGAGTTTAACATAGCGAGACAGGTTGTAAACAGCAAAGGAGATCTTGCGTTCTCCTTTGCTGTAAAAAAAAAAAAAAAAAAGAGTTATACTAATGGAAAAAGTCCGGGAGACCGGACCTTCTTCCATTACTATAACTCTGATTTACAATGTGCACGCTGACCAATCAGCGTGCACGTTTTGGAATATTAATGGGGGGTCATGGTGTAATTATGCATTTTCCACATTTCTTGCCTTCTCGTGTGATCCTTCACCATATATTCTTTATTTTGTTTTTTGGCACATTCAGTTGCTGCCTGATTTTTAGTTTTGATTTCCATTCCCACTTGACGCCAATATACTTCTGCTAGACTTAGAAGGTAAGTCATCTTAGACTTATTCTCATGTTTCAAAACTTGTGCTATGTTTGGGTCTTATGAAATCAGCAGATATGTATGCAGTCCCACAATTGCAGATCTATACATGTAATCAATTTCAAGGAAGCCCGTACCTCCTTTGGAACGGAGAATATATAATCTTGTTTTTATTTTATAAATCATTTAATGAGCATGAAGCATCCTTCTTGTTTTCCTGTCTAATCTATCCAGCACCTTTTGGAGTCAGTCAGTCACTCTAAAACTGTAAGCTAGGACAGGAAGAGCAAACTGGTTTATAGTTTAAAATTTGTTCCTAGGTGTCAACACTGTTTTCAGGATTAATTTAAGTCTTCTAAAATATTCCTTACTAAGTTTTATTTGCATTTGATCATATTTTATTGTTGAGCCTTCATCAATTCCCAAATATTTATACACTCCTTCTTGCTCAAGTTCTTTTATATCACATTTTTGTCCCAAACCGATGTTTTCTTAATGCTGCAGCTTTCCTGCTTTAAAGTTTGGCCAAATGACATTCTTGTATCATCTGAAAAAGTTTCTGCAGTGAAGGGCCTCCCATGTCATGCAAGCCCCGCTACCCTAGTCACACCCATCCCACCTTATATTATTAATCTCCACCTATCACTTGTGATACACAATCCCTTTACCAACCCAAGCTACTTTACTACTGTCATAAAATCACTGTTTTTCACTCACCTATTCACAACTTCAATCTAATGCTTTGGATTATTCAAAACACCTTTTCTCCCTCCAACACTGTTCTGCATTTTATCCAATCCTTCTGACCCTCTATCCTTGACAGTACATAGGTTCATAGGTAAGTACTAGGCTATCAGCCCAAGGGCCTACATAAGCCTAGCCAACAAGGTTCCCTGGCTTACATCACCCAAGAAAGTTATTTTCCTGTGCCACTGTCGAGCAGAGACACAGAAGTGATCCCCGGGGTGTTTTTCCTATTTCTCATCTACTCATCAAGATTTTTCTTGAAGAGTGCTAATGAAGAACTTTGCTTGACATAGATGGGTAGCCTGTTCTGGAGTATGGGAAGTCTCTGGGACAGGGATCTATCCCTCCAGCATGTCCTGTTTATTGTGGTGACAAGGTTTAGGTCCCTAGAGCGTGTAGGTCAGAGGGACCTAAACTTCTTGGTCTTGTTACCATTTTGCAGTTGCCACTCATCTTTCTCCTAGCAGGCTTGTTCATCTCCAGTGCCATTTTTCTTGTAAATGCAACGTATACCCATTTGGACCACTTCAGTATATTGGCCTGGAATATATCATTCTGTTGTATGTCACCATGGTTGAATTTGGGCTGTATTTGCTATCATGTATCATATAGCTGTTGGATGTTATATTTAAAGTTTCAGAAGCCAGTGGTTGAAACATTCACTATACACATGAATTTGCAGTGGAGTCAAACGAATACTACAAGGTCTGTTAACTGGTTTACAGCCAGATCAAGTTAGTCTAGACGTGCAATGTTACATTGTCAGTACACTTCCAAATAAACAACATTCCAGTCAAACATTTTATTACTCATTTCCTTGTGGGTGACAAGATGTAGCTAGTATCCAGTGAACTTCCATTTTGTTTTGCCCATTCTTTTATTTCTTGTTGACCACTAGGAAATTACTTAAGTCCACAGGCTGCACACAAATTTAAGCCTTTTAGTACAGCTTGCTGGTTCACATCCTTACTTAGTAAAAGTTATTCACCACTGTCAGAATATTGCTGATTTTGCTGTAATGGCAGCCGGCCAAAAACATTTTACTATACTTGTCCCAGTTTGCTACCTTAGTATATCTGTTCACACAATTAAGGCTATAATTGTCTCAGCTTTGAAGATACGTTTAGCACTGCTTAATGACATCAGTAACCAAGTCTGTTTAAAACAATTTCTTGCTATTGCACCCTTTCTAAAGTAACATATCTGCCTGTCTACTGCATCTGTGCACCTGTCTTTCCATTCTGGCTTCCATGGTTTTCTCCTCATATTCCTTACTAACATTTTATTCACCCTCCCTGTTAGTGCCTCCTTTCATTTGTGGTAGCAGGCATAAGGGTATCTGCATGTCCTAATGTATTCTACATTAAGATGTGTGCCAGATCTTTTTGCTACTCTTTGGAACTTCCCCATAATGCCTTTCTACAAATCTTTCAGTTTTGTTGCTGTCGTACATGTAAGCAGACTTCCTTCATATAATGTCTAGCTCTCAGCAGAAATAAAACCTGTTTTCCTAGGTAGCAAATTACTGATGACCAGCAGTACAACACAAAGTTTGGCCTGACTGCACAACCTTCACTGTGCAGTATACTCTCAGCTCGTGGGCAGTATGTCCACATTCTGCCATGCATGTTGATTTTTGCAGAACCATTGGTAAACCATGCATTCTTTCCATCAGGTCTAAGCAAACTCTTAAAAAAGCAAATGCTGATCTATCGACCCCATCTAAGCGAAAGCTTACAATCCCTTGGAACACAAAAAAAATATATAAATAAACAAATAATAAAAATAAAAACTTCAAAACATTACATAAAGTAGGGGCTTCATACCCAGTGTGGGGGGGCTGTGCCCTCCACACCCCCTACTTAAATATACCAACTCCAAGATCGCACTACAGTGAAGAAAATGGCAAAATAATGGAGGTGGCCAAGCGATTTCTTTCCCAGGGAAAGAAACCGATGCTGTTTTGCTATTTTGCTGTATCGTGCTTTCAAATTCAATCAAGATGCATTTGAAGGATTGCGTCTTCGATTATATAATAGGAAGCCTTTCCGTTTGCTGCGGTCAGTTGGTCAAAGGGAGATACTTCAAATACAAAGAACTTTCAATACTTTGATACTCACTTACAGCTGCATCTCCCAAAACAACAAATCCAGTTAAACTGGGTTGCATTTGAGACATCATGGGTACAGTGTTACTGCTGTCTTCTAAATACCACTGCTATACAGCCAAGGCTTGTGTGACAGCTTGTCTCATTAACCATCGCCATATAACCACCTCTGGTCAATGTAGCTTTCCTTTGCATCTACTGTCTGTTTTGTTATTCTTTCAACATGAAGTAGAGCAGTAAAGACTGCTAACACATGCTGCTTTAGATAGCTATATCATATATTTGTCCCAAAATCCTAATGAACGCTTATGGCTGGTGCAGTCTTTTCACCTAAACCCCCAAGAAACCACACTATAAGCAGATCTTTAGCTATACTCCCTCCTGTGTTCATCCCCATCAATGTCCCCTCATATAATAGATGCAAATTTTAATTTAACTTTAGCATCATCACTACCAACAATGCTTCTAATCAATATGCTGCTATTTTGTGTATTCTCTGAACTAATCCACCGCACTAGCTGTCATATCTCTTCCATAGCAATAAATATTATCCCTAATTGCACACATTTACCAAACCATAAGTCACCTCAGCTCTCCCACAATATATCAGTTTAGCTCTACAGCTCTAGTTTCTCTGAACTCTTCAACTACAGATACAGCAAATCAGAATTCTTAACAACGAAAATTGCAGTAAAACCTAAGTTAAATGTAAATGGCTCTAAACTTTTGTACACAATAATTCCACATAGAAACTCAGCAGTAACATTCACCCCAACCCTGGCCCCACTAAACAGTGACCCAAAAACTAGCCAACACAACAGCAAATGCTTTTAGCTTTAGTTACCATCTACATCTGAATCCAAACTCCTGCTTCTTAACATGAATATTAGAAGCATATGTGACAAAATCTAAGAGATTGGTGCATATCTCGCTACACACTCTCCTACTATACTATATACTACTGAAACATGGTTACAGAAATACATATTAGATAATGAAGTCACCCTCCCTGTATTTAAAATACCCAGGCTTTGACAAGAATAGTCGGTGTGCTCGTAGTATTGGTATTATCTACAAAAACTGGTTAAGGATTACCCCATTCCCTATACAGGTACCAACATTTAACAATGCATAAAAGCAGAACACAAAATACATTTCATACATGTAGATATCACAGAACTTTTGCTAAGGATCACATTAAAATGGATGAATAAACCTATTATACCAACCTTCTGTATAAACAAAAAAATCCAAGACGTTGTTGGACATCACTAAGCAAACTAATCCATCCTGACCAGACCACCACCCCCTCTCCTTCGGGTTCTAACACGACTGACTCAATACCATCTCAATTTAACTCCTACTTTATAGACATAGTACTGCCTCTGAATTATTGTCATAACAAACCACATTCCCCACCCCCAACCTGTCCTAACCAGTCACATTCATTCATTCATTCATTCATTCATTCATTCATTCATTCATTCAGTCATCTTCTTACCAGTCTTCACCTTTACTATAACAAAATGTCTTCTGAAGCTAAAACCAGCTTATTTAGCTTCTGGTCAGCTTTGAAAAGAATACCTAAAACATCAGCTGATGCCGTGCCTTTCCCAGTATTTATATTGACAGACTGATCCTTATGTGACAGATATGTCCCATCCATTTGGAAAAAAAATCATGTATACCACTCCACAAAGGTGGCACATCCTTCCTATAAGTACTGTTGGCAACCCACAAGGATCAGTATTAGGCACCCTGTTATTTAAAATTTTTATAAACAGACTATATACTACCGCCCACCTTGCTAGCATAGTTTAGTATGCTGATGACTCAATACTTACATGAACAGACCCATGCATACCAACACTGCACGACATCACCCAAATTTCTTTCACTGCTACTGAAACTAATAATTTTAAAATGAAAAATATCTTTTGAAATAACCTCATCCAACAACATAAAAACTGAAACTGTAACCCAAACAAAACGTATGGGTGGCCTAATTGACAATAAGCTCAAATTTCAACAATGCTTATTGCAAGCCATTAATAAAAAATAAAAAAATAAAAAAAAATAGAAACTTGTCTCTGTATATAAAACCCAAACTACCTGACAGATTACGCACATCAAATGTTAACATCTATCTTCCATCTCCTTCCATCCCATACCTTTTTCCATCCCTACTATATGCCTCACTTATTCTTATTAACTTAAATACTATAGTTAAAGCTAAATCTATGCCTGTTAAAATAAGGCAGCTGAATTTGCAGCTAGCATTACATGTAGGAGTTATTGCAGCGCCCTTAAACATTAAACTGGCTTGAGCTACCCAACTATTTATTTTATTATTTATTTATTTTACATTTGTTGACCGGGATTGTCCGATTGAGCTGAGTAGCCCTTTTTCAGTGAATGCCCGGGGAGAAAAGCTCCACAATATTACATTATCTTTAAAAAGAGACAAATAACATAAATAGGTTTTTAGAGAAAAATAGTCAGCACATTGACAATTAGAGAAAATGAGAAAATACAATTTTCAGGATCTTACTACAAAGGGTAGTCAACATAAAACCAAGCTATCAAATATCACAATTTCATTTTATGACTGTTTTAGTGTTATGCAATAGGAGAAAATAACTGGGTTAGTGACAATTATGATATAAAAGTTAAAGCAGATGAGGTATGTAAGGGACCTAGTTGGGCCGTCTGGGATTTAAGGAGGCTGTGTACAGAGGCAGGACCACTGAGATTTTAGATAATCTCTTGCTGCAGCTTTGAATTGCTTAAAGTTTTTAAGGAACCTGATTTCTAGTGGAAGTTTGTTCCAAGATATAGAAGGATGGTAACTATAGAGGTTTTGACCAGTTTTGTTGTTGGGTTTGTGTATTTGTAGCAGGTCTTGGTAAGAGTTGCATAGTCGCCTGGCGGGGTTATAATGTGAGATGAGAGGAGATAGTCTGGGACAGTAAGACTTCTGGTAGAGGATGGAGTGGACTATAAGGAGTTGAGAGAGAAGTAGCTGGTGAGAAAGCTCAAGCCCATTTAGGTGTTTTAGGGCAAGACAATGGTGAGATTTGTTGGTTTGTTGTGCTGCAAATCTAGCTACCTTATTATAACTTGTCTCTATCTTGGTTGGTAATGCAGAGTTTAGTTTTTTAATAATTTGGGAGCTGTATAATAGGCTAGGTAGGAGGCAGGCATGAGAGAAGGTAATTTTAGTTTGGTTGTGAGGAACTTTTTGTTTCAATAGAGTTTCTAGTGTGTTTTTTTTTTTATACAGTTGTTCATATGTAAGTCAAATTTAAGTTGATTGTCAGTTATGACTCCTAAGAGTTTTGTGTTGTTTTCAGCAGTGATGGAGGTGTTATCTAGGGATAATACTGAAAAACTGGTTTTGAGGCAGGCGAGGTTTTTAGGAAGAAAAAGAAGGAGTTTAGTTTTTTGGGGGTTTAGAATAAGCTAATTTTGAGAAAGCCAGGTTTCAACAGAGTTGAAGGATTCTTGGGTATCAGTGATAAGCTCTGAGGGAGTCTGTGAGATGGTGATGACTGTAGAGTCATCTTCATATTGCATGAGGGATGATTAGGGGCCAGGATAGAGGGGAGAGAGTGCTGGGAACCATCTCACTGATTGCTTACGCTCAGAGAGATCGCTGGAAAACCAGGCAACAGTAGTAGTGGAAAGGTTGAGCTCAGACAGTTTAGTAAGGCGGAGAAAGTGGGAGACAGTATTGAAAGCTTTAGAGAGGTCAAGGAAAAGACAGGAGACTAGTTTATTGTTGTCTCTTGCCTGAGATATAGTATCGATGAAGGATAGTAGGGCAGTTGGGGTGCTGTGTTGAAAGCAAAAGCCTTGCTGGGTGAAGGTGAACAAGTTTTCCTGTAATAGCTGTTGCATGACTTGCTTGTGAATGCATTTTTCTAATATTTTTGAGAGAGGAGAGAGTATAGCAATAGGTATGAAGTTAGAAATTTCAGTAGAGTTACCTTCTTTATGTATGGGTAATGTATAGAATTCTTTCCAGATAGAGGGAACTTTAGATTCAGAGATGGAGTGGTTTGTTAAGATAGATACTGGAATAGCAATGGATTCAGCAGCTAACTGTAGGAAATAAGGTGGGAGATTATCAGCAGAAGGGGAGCAGGGTTTGAGTTTGGTGAGTAGAGGCTTTATGTAATTAGTAGGAACATGTTTAATAGAGAGAGAGTAAGTTGAGTTTAGGTAGAGGGTGATGATGAGTAGTTGTTAGAGCAGGAAGAGGAAGGAATGGGGTTGACTATCTTTGATATGGATTCGACAAAGTAGGTGTTGAAAATGGAGGCAGTTTCTGCAGGTCTGTTATTTGGGTATGGGTTGGATGGAGAAGGATGACCTGGGTGCAGAATTTGATTAACCGAGTTCCAGAATTTTTTGAGGTTGGACGTTTGAGCGATCTGGGGGTTGAAGTAGTAGTCCTTCTTGTCTTTGATTATGTGCTTTTTAGACAGGTTTCTTGGTTCTTTATATTTTATCAAGTGGACTGGAAGTTTAGTTTTTAGCCATGGTTTCCATGTTCTGTCTCTATTTTTATTATTCTGCGGGTATCATATGTTAGCCATGGGGCTGTATTTGTTCTAATTCAGACTGTGCTGAGAGGAGCGAGTGAATTGAGGATGTTGAGGAAGGTAGAGTTAAAATAGTGGACAGCTTCATCTGAGGTGAGTATGGTTAGGGGTGACCAGTTAATTCCAGAGAGGAGGTCATTAAGAGTAATAGGGCAGAAGTTGGCAAGTTTACGACAGGTGATGTATTTGTGTGGCTTTGAGCAGTGAGGTGTGTATCTTAGCAATCTTATGGGGGAGTGATCACTTAGAGAGTTTGATAATTATTGCTATTTAACAAATTCGCAACTAATTACAGCACAGAATCTTATACAAGCGCAAGAAAAATGTCCAGCCCTAAAAGATACCCTGCATCACAAATATCCTGGTAGAAGCCCTTGTCCAGCCAATAAGCTCATAGTAATCACAACAAAGTCTAAATACTCAGCAGATAATATACTGTACTCCTAGTATGTATCTAAACTCTAGAACACCATCCCAGCATCCCTAAAACAGACAATGAACCATTCCACTTTCAAGCCCTTACTAAAACAATATTGAAACTTCACATGGCCATGCACATCCTCCTCACCTGGGTAAGTCTGTTTTCCTTTGTCAGCTCATACCCCATAATCCTTTATAACCTCTATCACCGTCAACACAACAAACTTTCTGCCACTCCTCCTTAGTTGCTTTTCTACCTTAATGACCAGTTTACATTTCAGTTTATTTCTGACCTTCCTACTTTATCCACCTCCTTCAAATACTGTCAACTACTATTTCCTATAACCGAGTTTTATGTCAGTAACAATCCTGGCATTCTTACCCACACTATCCTTTACTCATCAGCTGTACAATACCTCTCTCCCTCTTCTTGCTTTAACTACTATATACCTACTGATTAATGCTTCATACTCCTACTATAACCCCCCCCCCCCCTTAACCATGTATTGTAAGTTGTATTTAATGTCTACTTGTCACATATATTGCACATGAAGTGTTTTCATACTAAATGTTTTATACTTGGAATGTAATATTATATATAATGTCGTTACAGAAGAAATACCTGTTCTACCTTTTTACAAACATGACAGAATAATTACCTGTTTGCATCTAGATTTCTTAAGAACTGTCAATGTTATAAATCTTTGTAAAAATTTGTTTTGTCATGAGTGTCCTAAATCTGCTGGAACTTTTCTTCCGGGGCCTCAAATATATATATATATATATATATATATATATATATATATATATATATATATATATATATATATATATATATATATATATATATATATATATATATATACTTGTTGAGCATAAAAAGAAGCCAGCACAGCTGATAGAAAATCAGCTGCTCGAATATGCCAGCTTTGTTCTTGTGCACTACAGTGGGGATAAGAGAATTTGCATTTTCCCACCGTAGTGCGACCTCAGACTTGGTATATATAATTAACAGTGGGTGTGGAGAGCGCAAACCTCCCACACCCACAGTGGGGCTTACACCTGCAAAAATTACTAATTAACTAAATAAATAGTTTACCGTTATTTTTTTTTCCAGATAGAGTACATTTCAAGCAGTTGTAGTCAATAACTTGCAGTTTGTTATTTTGCACTTTCTAGAAAACAGCATACACCCAGATGCACATATGTTGTGTGTATAAAGTAAAATAAACTGCCTTATACTGAATGAGAAATATTTGGTAGCTGATGACTATATTATATATTTGTCACGTGTGTTTTGTTTTGTTTACTTTTGAAATATTAAAAATGTTTTGAGAAAGTGAGGGGTTCCAGTCTCCAGCAGGAGCCAGTGAGGCTTATAGAAAGGCTCATCCAGACTCTGCTACACTTTGCTGTGAAGGAAAGGTTAGTTTGCTGTTATTTTTTGTATTTCTGTATTGCCTTTCTATATTTTGAATACTGTAGTTTGTTTTCTTTACCTTGTGTTTTGCTTGCATTCTGTTTAACAGCATATTAAAACTTCAAAAGAGACCACAGCTCTCTCTGTTCTGAGTCAGGCAGAATTTTTCCCCTCCCTCCCAGCCATTTAAGTTGTCTTGTTAAATACCACTGTCTTTCTAGTTGCCCGCCTCTTATGTTAATCTGACCATATATCTCATTTCTCTCTACTTTCACTGGCTTATGTGAGTAATCACAAAACCATCACTTTTGAAATCCCACCCCTTCAATTATTTGAATTTATTGGCCATCCTACAGTATTTCATAGTACCAAAATACAAAAGTAACCACCCCTTTCAGTCCATCTTGCTGTTTTAAAAATAGTAACTCTCCACTAAACCTTAACTTTTTAAACAGGTAAAACTCAAGTTACCTACTTTCATATCTAACTTCTCTAGTGCACACTGCAGAGTGCATTCTTTTCAATCTTACCTTTAAGCATCCCTGTTACTAGCACTTTCTCTAATACCTAAAAGATCATCTCTACTTGACTCCAAGTAGACTTTTCTCTATCTGTTAAACCTAGCACTTGCTCCTACAGTACTTATTACCTTGATACGGCACTCTTATAGATAGCACCCCAAAAGGCAAACCCCATTTCTCGGTCACTCCGTCCCGGAATCTCTTTTAAAGTTTTTTGTCTAGTCCTTCTAGCATGTCGAGGGATCAGTTGCTAGTGTCCTCTCCTGCTCAGCTGGTGAACCTGGGAATATTGAGGCAATGTTACAATTGCCTCATGTACACAGACAACCCTCTCCTCCTCCCACAAAACACAAATACATGCGAGAGATGCAACTATACGGCCAAACTGGAGGCTGAGCTCTCTCAACATAGGACTGGCAAGACCAGTCAGGAGGAGAAGGTTACCACACACACTATAGACCCAGTCTCACATAGTACCATCACAACCTCAAATCATACACATAAACACACAAAGACATACTCGGCTCTGATCAAAATCTACCAAAACAGCAGAGGCCACCAAAGCAGACACCCAAACAACCACCACCTCAGAACACAACACCTGCAACACATAGACCTCACAGTCAAAGTGTCAAACAGTCACAGCCCTTAAGGCCAAACACAATGCCAGACACACTAGTCATTGGTGACTCCATAGTCAGACACACTGACGTCCGCTCACCAGACTGAGTAAGGAGAAGGTCACAGTAAGCTGCCTGTCGGGCGCTAGAATCCGCCACATAACGCAAGCACTCAGGTCTCTCAACAGCAGGTACAAATATGACTCAGTCATTGTCCACACTGGTGTAAACGACCTGAGACGTACCTCCTTGGACTACATGAAAAGAGACATTGAGGAGCTCTCTGATTATGTAGCCCAGGCAGGTATGACCCTGACCTTGAGCAGTATCCTACCTTCACCAAGAATGATGCCACGATACAGAGATAAGATGATCAGCTTTAACAATTGGCTTAAACTCTGGTGTCATTCAAAGGGGATCCAATGTCTGTCTGCCTGGGATGACATGCTGGACAAGCCACGCTGCTTCAAGGGACGGCTTGCACCTGTCACCCTGGGATTCCGGATATTGGCAAAGGCTCTTGCCACCCCATAGTGCCTTTTTAGGCAAGGCTCAAATTCTAAACCTACCACCCTAGAACACAAAAAAGGAAAAAAACTAAGGGTAATGCTGCTCAATGCCAGAAGTCTAAATCTCAAAATGCACGCACTCGAGGCCCTTCTCAGTATGGAGACCATCGATGTCTGTGCAGTGACAGAAACCTGGTTCAAGGCTCCTGAGAGCACCCCAGCACTATCAGGTTTTACCTCTTATCATGCGTTCCGGCCCCAAAATCCGGACAATACCAAGAAAGGAGGGGGGGGTATCCATATTCATCAAAGACACCCACACCTTAAGACTGGTGGCAACGCACGATGCATCGGAGACCATCCAGGTGCAATTAACCATAGGCAAGACTGCTCTGCAAATTGTAGCATGTTACAGGCCACCCTCACAAACTCAGGAACCTCACATGGCCTTCCTGAAAACACTAGAGGGGATAAATGTATCACCAAACACCATCATACTAGGTGACTTCAATTACCCTAATATAGACTGGGAACATTACTCAAGCCCAAACACCCTAGCCCAAAAGTTCCTGGAATTCATAAACTCAAATGCCATGGAACAACTAGTCACCATCCCCACAAGAGGAGAAAACATACTTGATCTCATCATCACGAACATGGGAGCACAATGTTCAACACCGGAAGTATACCCCTCACTGGTGAGATCAGATCACAAACTAATCTCGCTGGAGGTCCTCATCCCACCCCCACCTGAAATAAAAAAGACCACAGTAAAGAACGTCTCGAAAGCCGACTTCACACTTCTAAAGACTAGTGTGGTCTCCTTTAAGGCCCCCGAGCCGACGGAAAACAGTACTCAAGCCGCTGAATCACTTACAAATGCCTTCTACCAGCACCTGCAGGACTGCATGGATAAGGCAATCCCAAGCAAAACAAAGACTCTTTGTACCAAAGGCAAGCGTCCACACTGGTGGACCCCAGCCATAAACAAACTCTACAACAAAAGGAGGAAGCTACTACAAGATAGAGCAAAATCCTTAAAAGGTAAGACACCCTTGATCACTATAAGTAAAAAACTAAGAGCTCTCATAAAATCATCCAAAGCAAATTTTGAGAGAAAAATAGCTAAAGACTCAAAAGACAATCATAAGGCCTTCTTTAGCTATGTTAGAAACCTGGGAGGAAACTCCCAGATATGCTCAGAACTAGTTCAAAATGATGTGAAGATTACTGATCCTACAGACATTGCCAACATACTGGCTGACAGGTTCAGTGCAAACTTCCCCTCCCCAAAGGAGAGATATCTATACCAGCGATTGTAGCCCCCAAACATCTCCAACGCCCAAGTGAGAACTGCTCTCTCCAAAGCAAAAACACAGCATCCATGGGACCTGATGGTGTCCCCGGCTGTGTGCTCCACGAACTCAACGAGGAATTAAACCCACAGCTAGGACAGCTGTTTAATCATAGTCTTACCTCTGGATACGTACCCAGGAGTGGCGCACTGCAACTGTGGTCCCACTTCACAAAGGTGGTGCCTCCACCGACCCTGGAAATTACCGCCCATTAGCTTGACAAGCCTTATCTGCAAAGCCATGGAGAGGATCATAATGGACCTCATAAATAAAGACATAGGGAATTTGCAGACTTTGGATCCATCCCAGTTTGGCTTTGTCAAAGGCAGATCATGCCTTCTAAACTTGGTTGACTTTTTGAAACAGTCACCAAAGCCATTGATGAGGGAAAGGCAGTCCATACAGCCTACCTCGATCTGGCGAAGGCCTTTGATACAATACCCCACTCGGGTATCATTGAAAAACTCATCAGCTTAAATGTTAACCCATACATCACAAGATGGGTTGCAAACTGGCTGAGTGACAGAACCCACAGGGTCAGAGTTGCTGGCGCCATGTCAGACTCAAAGCCTGTCACAAGTGGTGTACCACAGGGCTCAGTCCTGGGCCCACTCTTGTTTGGCATCTACTTTTCCAAGTACAAGCAAACACAGGAGGGTTATGGCTGACAAAGTTTGCAGATGACTGCAAACTGGGCGCCATAGTAGAAAACACATCTGACACAGATATCCTTCAGAAGGGTCTCACAGAAACGAATAACTGGTGCCAGAGCCATGGCCTAAAGTTAAATGCCAAATAGTGCATAGTCATACCCTTCGGAAATAACAAGGTTACCCCTAGCTACCAAATAGGTGGCAATCCACTGAGTACAGAAGAAGTTATCAGGGACCTGGGGACCCAGGTTGATAGTAGTCTGTCATTCGACACCCATGTAGCTAAAGTAGTTAGGAAGACCTTCTACATTGCCCACCTTATCATGAAGGGATTCTCATCTAGATCAAGGGAGGTCATAGTCTCCCTATACTCATCACTCATCAGACCAATGATTGAGTACAATGCCCCATTCGGAATGTATCTGACCCGACACTTGCAGCAGCTGGAGAGGCCACAAAGTTCCTCACCAAAAGGATAAAGGGTCTCAAACATCTGTCCTATGCTGCCCGACTGAAAGAACTCCAGCTCTATTCAGTCGCCACGCTGCTCAGAGGTGACCTTTGCCTAACATACAAGGCCATGTCAAACCCAGATTTGATGAATATGCTTCACCTCAAAAATCTAGATCCATCAGAGCCACAAGGGCGGGAGACTTAAACCTCGACACGGCTATTAATAGGACGTGCTGGAGGGATAGATTCATCACCCAAAGACTCCCTATGCTGTGGAATAAAATCCCGGTATATGTGAGGCAGAGCACCTCGCTGGCCTTGTTCAAGAGAAATCTTGACCAATGGATGGGAGATCGCAGATATACCCCAGGGATTACCTCAGTGTCACTGCTCAACAGAGGCACAGCAAAATAATGGGTATAGTTCCCCATACTAAAGGGGTGGCGTAAGCCACAAAACTATGGGCTAGGCTTGTAAATGCCCTTGGGCAGATAGCCTAGTATGAACCTATGAACCTATGAACCTATGAACCTAGAGTAGTTGAAGAATGTAGCCAGGGCTGATTGTGAAAACACCAAGGGCACTTTTCACTGAACAGATTTGTCAGCATTGTCTCTTTATCATATGCGGTGCATATAAGGCTCTGATGTTGTCATTTTCATTCATTCCTCAACTAATGGGTTTGGATGCGACCTCAGATCCAACTCAGCCTATTTTGCCAGATTCTCGGATCAAACTCTCAAGCTCCTCCCTTTACTCCTAATGCCCCACTAACCTAGTGTACCTCAGATCTCGTTTGCCACCATATCCTTCTCTCTCAAGCATTCAGGTATTTTTTATCAGGGTTGTAAGTCTTTTGTCAATTTTTTTATTATATTTCTCTTATCTTTTGAATTTCCTCACTTGTTCTCCCTTACCTTCTAGTGTTTTTTTTGGGTTTTTGTGCATCAGGCAATACCTCTTTTTCCATACCTAATTCTTGAGTATTCCCTTGAGTACCATTGAGGGTATTCCTTTTATTCCTTTTATATATGTATATATGTATATATATATATATATATATATATATATATATATATATATATATATATATATATGTATATATATATATGTGTGTATATATATGTATATATCTCTATCTATATATCTCTATCTCTCTCTCTCTCTCTCTCTCTCTCTATATATATATATATATATATATATATATATATTTATATATGGTTCCACTTCATATCATCGAATTATCATTGCATTGAATTTCAAATCATCGAGACCAAATCGTCGAAAACTCATTTCGTCGAAAATTCATATCATCGAATCTCAAATCATTGAAAACTATAAAGTAACTAGAAATAACATTCCACAAAGTTTTTACTATGTTTATGTAGGGGGGCAAGCCCCCCCTTGCACCCCCCACACCCCCCCTAAATAAATATACCAACTCCAAGGTTGCACGACAGTGGGGGAAAAAGTTAATTTCCTAACCCCACTATAGTGCGACCTTGGAGTTGGTATATTTAATTATGGGTGGGTGCAGGGGGGTTTGCCCCCCAGCATAAACATAGTAAACAGTGTCTGGGATGTTATTTCTAGTTGCTTTATAGTTTTTAATGATTTGAGATTCGATGATATGAGTTTTCTACTAAAATGAGTTCTCTTAATGATTTGATATATATATATATATATATATATATATATATATATATATATATATATATATATATATATATATATATGTATATATATATATATATGTGTGTATATATATATATATATATATATATATATATATATATATATATATATATATATATATATATATATATATATATATACATATATATATATATATATATATATATATATATATATATATATATATATATATATATATATATATATATATATATATATATATATATATATATATATATATATATATATATATATATATATATATATATATATATATATATATATATACACATATATATATGTATATATATATATATATATGTGTGTGTGTGTGTGTGTGTGTGTATAAAAAAAAAAAACACTTTTCTACTTTAACCATCACTTATGGTCTTTTGGTTTAGATTAAGTGTAGTATCTTTTCATACTGTGATTGACAAGTTAGCTCTGATGCCCATAGGTAATGTGTTTATTGCTTGGATGCTGCCCACTTTGATACCAACTGCAATATCTGCACAGGTTTCAACTCCAAAGCTATAAGTGACAGAAGAAATAAGTTAGTGTTGAAGGGCCTTCTTCCTTCTACTTCCTTGTCTTTTCGAACTGGGCTCAAACCCCCTCCAAGAGATCCAAGAAAGGGAAGCCTGAATTGGCTGCTAAAGATATGGACACCAGTAAAATATCTCTGGACTGCTCATCTATTTTGGCTCTGACCACCAAGCCCCTGTCAAAAATTTAAAAAGAAATCAGATCCAACTCCATCAGATCCTACAACTTGAAACCTAAGTCACCTCAGATCCGGTCACCATGATACTCACCGGAGCAAATATCTATTGACTCCCTTCTCATTTTCTCCAGGAGACTCCAAGGAAGCACTCCAGGCTACCATCTACCAGTTCATCCCTTAGGTTCTCCAGGAGCATGTCTGAAGCAGAGGTGGATAGGATGATGAGGAAGTTCCTCAGAGCTTAAATCCACATGTACGTAATTCTGTCTCTGTCTTCCATTGGACACATACGTCTGCCTACCACCAATTGTCAATTAATATCTCCTTCTGTGATCCATCCAATGGTTTTTGTGCCCTTGGATCCAAGACCCATGAGGGTGTCTTCATCGGATCTGAAGACACATCATTCTTCCGCTCTGGGGGTTGGGATTAACTGAAGTTATCCTTGTCTGTCGGTGCTTTTGCAATGGACAGCTTGTGCCTGACTCCATCCTCTTGAAGGGGCCAGTGGGATTCAGGGGTCATTGGAACAAGGAATTTAGGCTCCGGGGACACTGGCATCTATTTTGCCTAGGCCATCTGGCTTTGAGATAGTGGAGAGGGCCTTCTGTTTTCCTAAAGAGAAGACATCCTTACTCTCCTTGGATCCCATTTCTTTACCACCATCAGGTTTTAGTTCTGAGTCTCTCACTTCTATTATACCAGGACAGCCAACCTGTTCAAGTCTCCAGTCTGTCTCTCTGGCCTCCTCTGTTTCTTCCAGTACGTCAACAAACCATCACACTGATGAGGTCCCTCAGAAAGGAATGTACAAAAGGAGACTCAGATTTCCTCAGGAATTTCTCACTGAGGACACTGATTTTGATAAAGGGGAAGGGTCCTCCAGATCTCCACCTGAGGTTGTCTCCTCTAGAGAAATACTAGAACTTCTAAAACAGAAATATGGTTGGTCTTCCGATACCTCTTCCCAGGAGGAGTTGATGTTCCTGGAGTCTTTCAGATCTGGCCTGGCTACATCTTGGGTGACACTCCTATTTGATGAGCTAATAGACCTTTTCTTACACTCTGCATGGAAGGGGCAAGATACTGTGGAGCCTATCCTCAAGCACCCATATTTGTATCCACCCCTAAAGGACAAAACATACTGGAGCAAGTGGGTACCATTAGATGCCATGGTTGTAGCAGCAGCCAAAAGTAATAGCTTGCAGAGCAAAGCTCATCTGTTCATTTCCCTAACAGGGAGTCTAGGGCCTTTTCCAGATTTGGTAAGGTGCATTTATGCTTCAGCAAACTTTGCCCTTCAGTTCTTGAATGATTTGGCAGACTTCACAAGGTTGCAAAGAGATTTGACTAAACAGCTCTCCAAATCACTTTCAAGGTCCATGTCTGTGGGAGACCAGAACAAGATCTCTTCACAAATGGCCACCCTGCAGTCCATATTTAACATGTCCATGAGGCTGATATCTCACACTGCAGAGGGTACCTCAAGAGTGGGAAATTCAGGCATAACCAGCAGGAGACGTGCCTGGATGTGCCTATGTAATTTTGCAGAGTCCTTCAAGTCTTCATTTTACAGTGCTCCTATTAATGGATATTCCTTGTTTGGTCCTAAGGTGAAGAAAATGCTCTCCAAAAGTGAGCAAGATGGGAAGACCTTGTCTGCCACTGGGATCTTTTTTTCTACTCCTCAGAGGCCTTTTTCCTGGAATCAACAAGGAGGCAGGAAAATGTGGTGTTGCAAGTCCCAGGATCCTTTCCAAGATGCACAAGAAGATGGTTCTTCCAGAGGCAGAGTGGGGATCTGTAATGGAAAACACCATCCCCATGGCAGAGGTTCACAGGTAAGTACTAGGCTATCTGCTCGAGGGCATTTATAAGCCTAGCCAGAGAGCGTCAGCTTTCGCCACCCCATTGTTTAATTAAATTAGCCTCTATCAAGCAGAGCCAATGAAGTGATCCCAGGGGTGTATTGTCTGTTACCCATCCACTTGTCAAGGTTTCTCTTGAAGAGTGTTAGTGAGGGGCTCTGCCTAATGTTGTTAGGAATTTTGTTCCGAAGCATGGGGAGTCTCTGTGACATGAATCTATCCCTCCAGCATGTTCCATTTATTGTTGTGGTGAGGTTTAGCTCACTAGAGCACGTGGCTCGCAGTGACTTGGATTTCTTTAGGTGGAGCATGTCCATCAATTCTGAGTTGGACATGGCTTTGTAAGTCAGGCAGAGATCACCTCTGAGTAAGCGATATGCCACTGAGTACAGCCCGAGTTTTTTCAGTCGGGCTGCATAGGACATATGTTTGAGGCCAGTAATCCTCTTGGTGAGGTACATTTGTGGTCTTTCCAGCTGTTGGAAGTGTCTTGTGAGGTACATACCAAATGGGGCATTGTACTCTATGATGGGTCTGATGAGTGATGAGTAGAGGGGCACTATAACCTCTTTATTTCTAGATGCAAACCCTTTAGTAATTAGATGGGCCACATAGAAGGATTTCCTAACTACTTTGGCAATATGATTGTCAAAGGAGAGATAACTATCTACTTGGGTCCCCAGATCTCTTATTACCTCTTCTGCATTAAGGGGGCTGCCACTTATGTGGTAATTCGTGGGTGTTTTGTTTTTCCCAAATGGGATGACTATGCATTTTTTGGCATTTAGCTTGAGGCCATGACTTTGACACCAGGTGTCCATCACAGTAAGGCCCTTTTGGAGGATGTCCATGTCAGCTGGAAAGACAATTATGGCTCCCAGTTTGCAGTCATCAGCGAACTTGGTTAGCCATGGGCCTCCTGTGTTTACCTGTACTTCTGAGAAGTATATACCAAACAGTAGGGGTCCCAGGACCAAGCCTTGCGGGACACCACTTGTGACTGGTTTAGAGTTGGACCTGGAGCCCGCTATTCTTACCGTATGAGTTCTGTCTGTAAGCCATTTGGCAACCCATCTCGTGACATAGGGGTTTATTTTCAGGCTGGTGAGTTCTTCTTTAATACCCGAGTGGGGAATGGTGTCAAAAGCCTTGGCGAGGTTAAGGTAGGCTGTGTGAACCACCTTTCCTTCGTCTATGGCCTTGGTGACTGTCTCGAAGAAGTCAACCAGGTTTAGTAGGCATGAGCTGCCTTTAACAAAGCCAAACTGGGTCGGATCAAGTGTTTGGAGGTTCCCAATGTCTTTGTTAATGAGTTCCATGATGATGTTCTCCATAGCCTTGCAGACCAGGCTAGTCAGGCTTATGGGGTGATAGTTACCAGGGTCAGTTGTGGCCCCTCCTTTGTGGAGTGGAATAACCATTGCTGTGCACCATTCTATAGGCATGTAGCCTGTGGAGAGGCTGAGGCTGAACAGTGTGTTTAAGTGGGGGGTTATTTTGTTCTGTAGTTTGTGCAAAACGCAGCCTGGAACATCATCTGGCCCCATTGACGCTGTGTTTTTGGCTTTTGAAAGGACTGTTTTCACCTGTGCGTGTGTGATTTCTGGGACACTACACTTTTCCGGTATTGCTGTGGACCCTTTAGGGGGTGAGGGGGGGTGAGGGGGGGGGTGAAGTTTGCACTGAATCTATCTGGCAGGATGTTGGCAATATCAGTAGGTTCAGTATATTTTGTGCTATTTTGCACTAGCTCAGTGCATATCTGCGAGTTGCCACTTAGATTCTTAACATAGCTAAAGAAGGCTTTGTGGTTATCTTTTGAATCCTTGGCTGTTTTTCTTTCAAAATAAGCCTTAGATGATTTTATGAGGGACCTTAGTTTCTTACTGATACTGATCATGGCTGTCTTTCCTTCTTGGGATTTGCTTTTTTTCTGAACTAGTTTCGTCCTTCTATTGTATAGCCTGTTTATGGCAGGGGTCCACCCAACTGGTTTCCTTCTCTTAGAGCAGTGAGTCTTGGTTTTGCTAGGGATGGCATGATCCATGTATCCTTGTAAGTGCTCATAGAGTGCATTTGTAAAGGTTTCTGCATCTTGGGCAGCGTTATCTTTTAGCTTGGGGACTGTGAAACTTACCACCTCTGCCTTAAGTAAGGTGAAGTTTGCTTTAGAAAAGTTTTTTACTGTGGTTTCCTTAGCTGGGAGTGGTGGGGGTGCTGGGTTGTGGACATCCAGAGTGATTAGTTTATGGTCTGATCTAACCAGTGACGGGTTGACCTCTGGTGTGGAGCACCTGTCACCCATGTTGGTGATGACCAGGTCCAATATGTTTTCACCTCTGGTAGGGGAGTTTACCAGCTGATCCAGGGCATTTGACTTGATGAATTCCAGGAAGTGCTGGGCCTGGGAGTTTGTACTCGAGTAGTTTTCCCAGTTAATGGTAGGGTAATTTAAATCACCTAATATCAGGGTGTTCGGTAGGACCTTCATGTTTTCCAGTGTCTCCAGAAAGGCAGAGTGGTGGTCCTCAGTCATGGAGGATGATCTGTAGCAGGCCACAATTTGCACTGTAGATTTGCCCAGTGTTAGTTGCACATGGATGATCTCAGAGGTATCATGCTGCGCCACTAACCTGGAGGTGTTGCTGTCCTTGATGAATATGGATACACCCCCTCCTTTTGTGTTTCGGTCCATGTTCTGTAGCCAAAATGTGTGGTATGAATTGTAGCCTGGTAGTGCTGGGGTGCTCTCTGGAGCATTGAACCAGGTTTCACTTACTACACAGATGTCAACGTTCTCTATACTGAGGAGTGCTTCGAGTGCATGCATTTTGAGATTTAAACTCCTGGCGTTGAGTAGCATAACCCTCATTTTTTTGTTAATTGTGCTGTTTACGGAGGTGGGTTTGACTTTTGAGCCTTGCCTAAAAAAGGCACTATGGGGGTAGCAAGAGCCTTGGCCAGTATTCGAAAGCCTAGGGGTGACAGGTGTAAGCCGTCTCTTGTGAAGCAATGTGGCTTGTCGAGCATGTCATCCCAGGCTGATAGACACTGGATCCCCTTTGAATGACACCAGAAGGTTAGCCAATTATTGAAATTGATCATTTTTTCTTTATACTGAGGTATCATTCTTGGTGAGGGCAGGATGCTACTCAGGGTCAGGGTCATACCCGCCTGCACTACAAGATCAGAGAGCTTTTCCGTGTCTCTCTTCATGTAGTCCAGGGAGGTACGTCTCAGGTCATTCACACCATCATGAACAATGACGGAGTCATATCTGTACTTGTTCTGGAATGACCTGAGTGCTTGTGTTGTGTGGCGGATTCTGGCTCCCAACAGGCAGCTAACAGTAACTGTGAGTGGGATGTCAGTGTGCCTGACTATAGTCACCTATTACTGGTGTGTTAGGTATGTTATTTCGCCTTAAGGGCTGTGATTGTGTGGCATACTGATTTTGTGTTTTATGTGTTGTCTGGTTTGTGACTGGAGGTGCAGGTTGTTTGGGTGTCTGCTTTGGAGGTCTCTGATGATTTTGCAGGTTTTTATTTAGAGCCTCCGAGTATGGTTTTGTGTATTTATGTGAATTTTTTGCCAGTGCTGGTTTAGTAGGTCTATGTGTGGCTGAAGGTGTGGTGCAAGTGTTAACTTTCTCCTCTTGACTGTCTGTTTCAGTCTTGGGAGGAGAGAGCTTAGCTTCCATTTTGGCTGTATAATTGCATCTCTTGCATATGTTAGTGGTTTATGGTAGGAGGAGAGGGTTGTCTGTGTATATGAGGCAGTTGTAACATTGCCTAAGGATACCCAGATTCACCAGCTGGACTGGAGAGTACACCTGAAATTGCCCTTTGGTCATGCCTGAATAGTAGGGTGAGTTCTTAGTTGCTTGGTTGGTAAGGGGTGAATAAAGAGCCTTGCCCTGCTCGGCAATCAAGTGTCAGGGTATATTAGTACTTGCTATTAGGTCTGAGCAAGTGCTGGACTGCAGGATGCTTTTTCAGTATTTAGGTTGAGAATTAGACTAGTTTCAAGGGAAAAACTGAAGAGGAGACTTAGTGGAGCTGGGAATAATTTAACCCGAGCTAACCATCGCTGCCTGGTGCACAAAACCTCGCAAACACGTTTTTTATAGCAGGGAAATGATAGAGATAGAAATTAGCCCAAAATTGCCAATAAACTATTAACATCTGGACTGGAACCACTCCTCCAGGGACAGATAGGCTGCTCAAAGCTCCCCTCTCTCACTGGTGAACAGAGAAATTTCCTTCTAACCAAGTAAGGTATGGGCAACTCAGAAACTTGTAACACAGCCCTGAATTCAGCACTAGCCTGAAAACTGGACTATACTAGCTTAGAAAGGCAGGAAACAAAGAATTTTTGGGAGTTTTTTTTTTTTGAAAAGATAAGGCAAAAACAGTAAAATAATACACTTAAAACAGCTTTAAACGACTACAAATGATCAGAAAAGGCTATCGCACTTTAGTGTGTAGCCTACAACAGTTAAACAAATTATTTAAACAAAAAATGACTTTTTAAAAGTGCAGGCAGTCAAATAAGTACAATACATGAAAAAAACAAGCTTTTAAATCATAATAAATGCTGGAAAATCAGTGTTTAGGCGAAAAACAGTTAAGTACAGCAAGAAAATACAGAAAACTGATACTTAATCACTCCAAAGTCTCTCTTCTAAGCTAGAAGGCTTGTATCAGTTTAAGACTTTCTAGTGCTTCCCAGTAGGTTAGTTACAGGAAAGATGGGAACACACACACAGATGTGGTCTTTTAAACCAGAAAGTTGAAAAAGATGGACAAACTGCCCAAATGGTCAATAAACTACAATTTCTGGGCCAAGAACCACTCCTCTTGTGGTAGATAGGCTACCTAATGCTTACCACTCCCACTGATAAGTTAGAAGGCTTCCCTGCAACACAGAAAGGCTTGGGGAGCTCAGAAGCTTACAAAGAGTCCTGGATACAGCAAATCTGTACCTGGACTAGACTAGTTACAGGAAAGGCAGGGAACAAGTGCAAACATAGGCTTTTAAGCCAGCAATTTGAAAGAGATGGAAAACTGCCCAAACAGCCAATAAACTACAATTTCTGGGCCAAAACTCACTCTTCCCATGGAGGATAGGCTACCTAGTGCTTACCACTCCCACTGATAAGGTAGAAGGCTTCCCTCCAACACAGAAAGGCTTTGGGGGCTCAGATGCTTACCAACAGTCCCAGATACAGCAAGTCTGTATCTGGACTAGAATAGTTACCAGAAAGGCGGGAAACAAGTGTAAATGCAGCTTTTGAACCAGAAAGTTGAAAGAGATGGAAAACAAACTGCTCAAACAGCCAATAAGGTACAATTTCTGGGCCAGGGACCACTCCTCTTGTGGTAGGTAGGCTACCTAATGCTTACCACTCCCACTGATAAGCTAGAAGGCTTCCCTCCAACATAGAAAGGCTTGTGGGGCTCAGAAGCTTGGATGCAGCAAATCTGTACCTGGACTAGACTAGTAACAGGTAGGGCAAGAAACAAGTGCAAACACAGGCTTTTAAATCAGAAATTTGAAAGAGATGGAAAAGCTTCACAAAATGGCCAATAAACTATAATTTCTGGGCCAGAAACCACTCCTCCTGTGATAGATAGGCTACCTAGTGCTTACCACTCCCACTGATAAGCTAGAAGGCTTCACTCCAACACAGAAGGGCTTGGGGGGCTCAGAAGCTTACCAACAGTCCTGGATACAGCAAATCTGCACCTGGACTATGCTAGTTACAGGAAAGGTGGGGACCAAATGCAGGCTTTTAAACGAGAAAGTAGAAAGAGATGGAAAAACTGCCCAAACGGCCAATGAACTACAAGTTCTGGGCCAAAACCCACTCTTCCCAAGGTAGTTAGGCTACCTAGTGCTTACCACTCCCACTGATAAGCTAGAAGGCTTCCCTTTAACACAGAAAGGCTTGGGGGGCTCAGAAGCTTACCAACAGTCCAGGATACAGCAAGTATGTATCTGGAATAGACTAGTTACAGGAAAGGCAGGAAACAAGCTTAGAATTTTTTTTTTTTTTTTTTTTTTTTTTTTTTTACAGAAAAGCAGGTAAAACAGCAGTAAATACAATTCAAATTGCAGTGCAGACTAGCACACTTGGGTGTGTAGCAATATTACGACAAATACAGTTTAAATAAATGCAATTAAATTAACAAATGACTAAAAAACAAGTACAGAAGGCAGTAAATTAGAAGGCTACTAACAAGCAGCAATAAGTGCAGAGTAAGAGCGACTGAACAGATAACAGCAAGCAGAACAGCAACTAAGACAGTTACAGTAAGAGCAGCTGAATAAAGTATATATATATATTATTTATTTATTTATTTTTAAGGGAGGGAACAGAGCAGGATTAAGAGGCTACAGGGGGTGTCCTTCCCAAATGCTCTCTTTGTACACAGTAGGAGTGCCTGAAATCAGAATATGATCTCACTGCACTCAGTTGACTGAACAAATGAGATGGGCCCTGAAGGAATATCCAAATACAATTTACAAGAGGGGCAGGCAATTTCAAATTCACCAACATTAATACCAAAACAAGAACATGAACGGTAGGTGGGGAACTAACTTTAGAGACACAGCCACAACTTAATTTCAGTTAATATTCAGTGAGAAACACAAATAAATAAATTAAATGCAGTACTATATGAAAAATAGCAGATAAAAGGTGGCAAGCAGAACCAGGATTTCCAGGATTCTTTCTCAGATAAACCCTACCAGTGCTCCTGAAAGTTGCCTGGCTGTTATTCTCTGGAGGCAGTTGGGGCGATTGTCTTTGCACTATGAAGCCTCAGCATTCATCACAAAAGATTCTTTGGGTGCAGAGAATTATATACAGAGATTATTTTATACCATTTTCTCAAACTCCCCCCTTCAAAAATTAAAAGAATCCCTGATGTTCCACCCAATCAGAAGGAGACACCAGCCTTCGAAATAGAAAAGCTGCTAAAAAAATAGTCACCCAGGATGTCTCCCAGACCAGATAGGATCTGGAACTTACTCAAGATTCTTTTTAGTCCCAAAGAAGACAGGGGCTTAAGACCCATTCTGGATCTCAGCAATCTAAATCAATGCATGAAATATTCAAAGTTCCAGATGGTCACAGTTCAGTTCATTTTGCCTCTGCTGTGGAAGGACAATTGGATGTGTTTGACAGATCTTCAGGATGCGTACTTTCACATCAAAATGAACAAGTGCTCCAGAAGATACCTATAGTTTAGCTGAGTGCTAGTCATTATCAGTTCAGAACATTTCACTTTGGCCTCACATAGCCCCCAAGGTGTTCAGCAAGTGCATGGCAGTGGCACCAGCTCACCTGAGACTGCTGGGATTCAGAGTGTTTCCATATGTAGATGACTGGCTCCTGACTGCCACAACCAGGCATCTACTTTTTGAAAAAAAGGACTGCTTGCTCCAATTGTGTCTTCATTTAGGCATCACAGTCAACTACACCAAGTCTAACCTCCCACCCACAGAGAATTTGTACTTCATAGGTGCTTGTCGAGACACGGTCAATCAGATAATGTCACTCCTTCAAGAGTACAAACACTAAGATCCCAGGTCATGAAGCTGATCTCACATTCTACCCTTCCAGCACATCTAGTCTTAGGGTCCATGGCAGCAGCAATCATTTTATTTCTTTAGCCAGATTTCATATTGTGGAATCTGCAATGGACTCTGCTGGTACATTGATCTATTCTTCAGCAGCCCTTGTTCACCCCAGTAAGATCACTCAAGCTTGCAAAAAATATCTTCTGTGGTGGATATGCTTGGGCAAAGTTTCTCTAGGCTGCCCATTCATTCTTCTGCTGCCAGCAGCCATGATGACCATGGATGCCTCCCAAATGGGGTGGGGGGGCATTACTTGGGAAAGACAATCCAAGGTACTCAGTCCCCAGAAGCCCAGAAGAGGCCAATTTGCATATCAATGTTCTGGAAATGACAGCAGTCCTCCTAGCATTGCAGACCTTTCAAAATGCTCTTCCATCCAGGATGATTGCGATCTAAAAAGGCAATATGTCTGTAGTCTGGTGCATCAACAAACAGGGGGGAACCACATCTTATTTGTTATGTCAAGAATCAGTGAGAGTGTGGCAATGGGTGATCTATTACGGCTGCTTTTCTCATAGCAATGCACATATGGGGAAAGCCAACTTGCTTGCAGACAAACTAAGTGGGTCCATTCTGATGCCTCACCAGTGGTTACTCAATATCAAAGTGGTAGAGAGAGCATTCTCCCTTGATGGGGCCAGCAATGCTGTGACCTTTTTGCTTCTCCCCTCAAAAACAAGAGTAGCAGGTTATTCGCCGTGGTCTCCCTTCTAGGGGAGTCACCAAGAGATGCTCTAGGTCATGATTGGCCCTCTGGTCTCATTTATGCTTATCCCCATTACATTTTAATCACCAAATTCATACAGAAAACATAATGGTTGAAGAGTAGAGTTACCTCATTGCACCTTTTTGACCTTGTTAAATTTGGTTTCCCTTCCTGTGGCCTCATCTTTGGTATCTGCTCTGGATACCGGAGCTAAGTCCATACCTTCTGTTTCATCCAACAGGGATGCCTCATCTAGACATAATGGGCCTCAAGCTGAATCCATGGTTTCTCCAGTTCCACTGATGGCTAGACAGCCCAGCCTTTTCTTCCCAGTCTAGCATATTCTGTTGTCCTCTCAAAAGGCTTCTACTAGAAAAATTTACAAAAGTAAATGGAAGAGATTTTCAATTTGTGCTCTCAAGAGAGATTTGGCCCCATTTTCTTCCCCTATAACAGCTGTCCTTGAATTTTTTAGCTTCAAGTTTTCATGAGGGGCAAGTTTCTCTATTTTTAAAGTGCAGTTAGCTGCCATTTCAAACTTCCATTCAGGTGAAAATCATTCTTAGCTTCTTTTAGATTGTGCAAGGCCTTTCTGAAAGGGATCTTCCTACATAGGTCGCCAGTCAAGGACCCTACTCCTCCTTGGGATTTAACTATCCTGCTTCAAGGTCTAACTCAACTTTCAGCCAAGACAGACCTAAAGTTTTTATCCTGGAAAACTATTTTTCTAATTTATAATATGTCAGAGTATCCGAACTCCAGAGTCTTTCTTCCACATCTCCCTACCGTTTTCTTTTTTCAGAAGGATAGAGCTTCCTTACATACCAACCCATCTTTCTTGTCTAAGGTGGCTTCTGAGTCCAATATTATTCAAGTCATTAACATCCTAGTTTTCTTCCCAAATTTCTCTAATAAGGGAGAATAGATGCTTTACCTTTAGAAGGCCACAGTGGTGCAGCGGTTAGTGTTGTCGCCTCACAACAAGAGGTTTTCTAGTTTGATTGTCAGCTGGAGTGCCATCTGTGCGGAGTCTGCATGTCCTCCCTGTGGTCGAGTGAACTTTAAAGAGAAGCAGGTAGGTGCATGTGTGTGTGCCTTCTGTGAAGGTTAGGCACCGGGCTGGCAACTCGACACTGTAAAAATCCACTGCCAGTCAATAGTGGGCCAGTGATCCGCTGTTGCAACCCCTAACCGGGAAAAGCCGAAAGACATGCTTCACCTTTAGGATGCACACAGGCAACTTTGATTCTATCTACATCAGATCAAAGATTTCAAGAAGACTGACCAACTGTTTGTATCCTATTCACAGAACAATTCAGGCATGGCAGTTTCTAAAGTAACATTAGTCAAATAATAAATCACAAGGGCTACAGGAACACAAGTAAAGAAATTTAATTCACTCTACCACCTCGGCAAATGCCTTCAAGGAGTACATACAAACTACTAGAAAATACAGATACTTTTATATATTAATAAACGCATCCATCAATAAAACAATTAAACAAAATTAATTAATTAGATATTTCCAATTAAAATCAGTATTCAAACAGCTAGGAAATAAAGTAGCATATTTCATTTTAAACAGAGCTTCCTTATACAATAATTTATCCTTAATCGGTGTCATTTCACCCAAATTCACACAAATATGTTCCAAAATGCAACATTTTAAAACTCTGTAATTACTGCCATGATAATCTTTAAAATGTAGAGCTACTGGGTTATCTTTGCTATTATTTTTTATATCTCTCACATGTTCTTGAATCCTTAATTTAAACATCCTTTTTGTTTCACCTACATAAAATTTATCACAAGGGCATCTAAGAATATAAACAACACTAACAGTATTACATTAGTCAGATTGTTAGCTGATTGTATGGCCTTTGTTTACAGCGAAAGAGGGTTATCTTTGCCTAATTCCCATAAAGCGCATTCCACAAGGTCTATGGCCGTCTCTTCAGTTTTTGGTCAGGAACATCAATGGATGCCATTAGTGCTACTGCCACTTGGTCCAGTGCTCATACCTTTATTGCTCATTTCAAGTTGGATTTGGTTTGTAGAAACAGAGCTTTCTTTGGTTGCACAGTAGTCTGAAAGATCCTTCCATGATGTCCACCTGAGGTACATCTAGCTGGGGACTCTGTCCTATCAGTTGAGGAATTAATAAAATTAACATAATCAGATGTAAAAGTTATGTACTGACCATAATGATGAGTCTTTGTTGTCCATTTTAATTTTTCCAAAACTTCAGGAGAGACCTAAGGAATAATACTTTGGGAACTATTGTTTCTTGTTTGAGCTCCAGTTCTATCTCTACTATCATTACCTTTTTAGAGTCTTTATAGTATCGACCATATGTTTTTTGGAGATGGCAAACTCGAGCTGAGGTATACTAGGTTAGTGGGGCATTATGGGCAAAGGGGGGAGCTCGAGAGTTGGATCCGAGATTGTGGCAAAAGCATCCAAGTCAGATACGAGGTCAGATCCAAACCCATCAGTTGAGGAAGAATGAAAATGGATAGCATGAATGCATCATTAGGGTCAGTACATCACTTTTGTATTTGCTTCTGAACAGCCTGCCTTGCCTTTATTAGGAAATGCTCTGCTCTGCAAACTGTTATTTGCAAAACTGAGGAGATTACATCTTGTGACTTGCATGAGGCATCAGATTGAATTTATATATATAATCTCTCATTTTGATGACTCTGTTATGCTTGAATAGACTGTTACTCATCACTGTTGTCATCCAGTTATTCACTTGCTAAAATACATCTAATCAATAGGCATAAAACAACAGTGAGAATCTGTAGTATGAGTGCCCTTATACTAGCTGTTTTTTTATCTTGTCTTGAATTTATGGAAAATGGTTAGTGTTCTGTGCTTCAAGCCTTTTAATGACAATACAGTAGACTTGATTCTGATGTTTCTCTTATTCTAGTGCGAGTAACAACAAGATTACCCAGAGAGGTGTGCTGTCTTTAATTGACACCCTTAATGCATGCAGCAGTATAGCAGCAATTGATGTAAGGTAAGTAACTGGCCACACAATGTGCTCTGTATATATTCATTCTTACAGATATGAGTACTGTACATTTGGACTAGCTGTGACTTCTTTAAATCAGTTTGTACATTTCATCTGGCTCAATTTCAAAAGAGCAAGATAAAATAATACAAGTTCCATGGCTTTGGAAAAATAATCCCCAAATCTGAATTTATTGTTACCTGCCATTGCTATTATGCCTGGTTGTCAAGATTCCCGCCTACTAAAGGCCCTACCTATATGTCCCTGACTAAGCCATTGATTTTCCTCACAATGCAGCATTTTACCTAGCCCATGTTGAACTGGAGGGAGGGCTTTTTGCCTTGAATGCTCATGTTTTAGTCCCCTGTCACTCATCATGTCATGTTATTGAGTCTGGGGGAGTTCTTGGAAGCTGCTGTCATTGAATCAACAGATGGATTTTAAAGGCATCATTTTCCTTGTATAGAGTGGCTCAGTTAGCCAGTTGTTGTCCCACAAAATGTACCTGTATGAAAATTAACTCATTTCTAAGAGCTTTGCTAAGTGCCACTACTGAGGTTGGATCTTCCCATAGTCACCATTAAGATGCAAGTAGGCCTTCACCAATCTAATTTCATCCTTGGCTGGTTGTGCTAATTTGCCAGTCTAATCCCTGAATGTGAGTTATCAGTAATAAGACTGGAAACCCTTCTGCCATGTCAGGAGGCAATATACATATAGTAGTTGTGGTCATGAGGCCTTGTTGCAAACTGTATTTCTTGAAAGTTCTGTGTACCATGCTGATCATTTGCATTTAAACCATATCTATTGTCCCCTCCTTTTGAAATATATTTTATATATCTATATAAATAGAGAGAGAGATAGACCTATTTAGGATGGTTAAGAATATGTTAAAACTTTATTCCAGAGTGAGGACTTTATAAGCACTTTTGTCCTACGTGAGTGACTTCTTCAGAAACAAATAAAACTTTTAGGCAGCAGCATAGACACAGATCTTTTATTTCACTTACAACATAAACCATATCCACAAACATATTGGTCAGAAAGAGATATGTGGTTTGGTTGAACTTGTGATTAGCAATTAGGCTGTGCACCCCATTTATACAACTTATAATGTGAAAACAGCACCAAATGGTTGCAGTTTTACTCAACAGACACAGATGCATAAGGTGATGTGCAGGGGGTTATTGATACTAAAAATAAACTCTGGGCAGGTTTGGTAAGGGGTTGACTATGGGGAAAAAGCTGCTATCCAATGAATAAAACTCTGAGTGGTCTTGAAAAGCCATTAAAAAACAACCAAAAATAAATTAATGTCTTCAAGTTTTGATGGCTGTTTTGATTTTTCATTTTTTCTTAATCAAATATGTGTTCAGAAATAATCCTTTAGGTTACATCCTCTTGCAGAGTCTGCCAGTTAGGATGGCCTTGTTTGGATCAATAAAAGGCAGAAAAATACCATATCACTGAGGAAAGACTAAAGAGAGGACATTCCAGTATAGAATGGATAAGCCATGCAAAGCTGCATGGGTAGGGTCTTGTAACTGGAAAAGTGTAACTCTAATCCTATGTGCACAAGCTTTGGTGGGAAGCAGTCAATTAAAAGTGTAGTTTGTTATCCAAATTGTTCTATCTGTCCAACTTCAAATGAGGGACTCTAAAAAAAGAAATGATAGACTGACCATCGGACAGATAGAACAATTTGGCTAACCAAAATATTGAAATAATAATACTAGGAAGACATATAAAAAAATACAATCGATAGATAAATTTTGGATATTTAAGAGTGAGTTTTACTGCGGGGCGTGAATTCTGCATTTTACATTTTAAGAAAAGGCAAGACAGTGTGTGAAAAAGGATGATTAAAAAGGGAAACAGCCATAGAAGGAGGGGTAGAGAAACCATCTGAACCAGTCTCTAGTGCCTGCCAAAAAAGAAAAAAACAGATGTGAGATGCATGTGGTAGCCTTATAGGTGAAGTTTTGTAGCATTGGGGCAAAGATTGCAGTTTACCTGGATGGGATATAAGGGTCTTACAACACCAGACTGATGGCGAGAAAGCTATGGACAGTTTGAATTGAATAAGCACCCAAGATGTAGAAGCAAAGATGTTTGGTGCACTGGCCAGTCACATTCCATTAATGGGATCCTAGTGGGAGCAGTGAAGAGTGGGTTCCTCATTGCTGTGAAGCTGTAAGGTCAGCTATTTGTGTGGACAAAATTATAGTTGATACAACTGGACATGGAGGAAGGGGACAGACTATCTTATGGGATAATAGACAGCACAGGAAAGCCCTACTGTGTAAATGCCATCAACAAGCAATCTTTCTGTGGTAAACATGCAAGGAAGTAGAGGCCAGTCTTACACTATTTTAGTGGTCCTGTCCAGGTGATGGTGAAGACACTGTTGCTGCTGGAGAACATGGGGACTACTGAATATGTAATGCAACCATGGGGCAAATAAATATAATGCTTTTGTTTTTCCTATTTGATATTTTATCAGACAATGTCATAGCATAGGTGGCAAAAGCTTCAAAACTTAGTTTCTGTTACTTGTAAAAGAAGGAGGAATATACTAAGAAACCAAGAAAAAGTCTGCTAGACTGAACCAAGGTGGCAGTATCTGAAAATTTAAAAAATAATGCCCCAAACTTAAACCAGCCAAAATGAGACAAAGAAAAATAAACATGATAATAGCAGTTCTGCCAGTTTTATAAACTTTAGTAATAGCACACTTAGAAGATTACAACATGGGAAGACATGAATTCCTCATATTTTGGTGTTAAGCTGTGTAACACAGCACTAGAAACATTTCAGTCAAAAAAAGCATGTAAAGGAAAAACTACAGGCACTCAGTGCTTTATAAAGAAATACCATCCTTATGCTACACTGATCTGCTGATAAAGTAAAAACTAATATTTGGAACAAATAAGAATTCAACAAATATGCAAAGAATGACCCTCCAGTGATGGTGCTAAAGAAGTTAGATGTGTTGCACAGTTGCTATTATATGTATATGTGTCTCTATTTATCTATTTATATGGGTTACCAGCTTTTTGCTGGATGCTTGTTTTGTCAAAAAAATGGATTGTGTTCACAATTTATTAAATGTGTGCATCACTGAATGCAGGTCTAGTTCATTACTGAACATCATTTGCTGCTCATTAGATTCAGACTCGAACTCTAGGATCAGTGTTTTGGTGGCTCGTTTGTTGCAGATAAGTCATTCCTCCTCCTCTTAGGATTTAAATAGCTCAAATTTAACTAGTGGTTTGTTACATAGCAGTGCTAGTTTTTGGCTAGTTCTGTTTTACGTTTGGACTTCTAGAGTTGCAGGTATACTTTCTCACACTTTGTACCCTTCCCTCTGATCCTCTATTTCATTATAAAGAAATACTTTTTCTTACTTTATAGCTTCCCTAGTTGGGGTATAGTGTGTTTAGGATTATCAGCCATCAGGGTCGTCAGTTTTAATTTGTTGTTGCTGTTGTTTTCATTGTGTGTGTGTGTATGTGTGTGTGTGTGTGTGTGTGTGTGTGTGTGTGTGTGTGTGTGTGTGTGTGTGTGTGTGTGTGTGTGTGTGTGTGTGTGTGTGTGTGTGTGTGCGTGTGTGTGTGTGTGTGTGCGTGTGTGCGTGTGTGCGTGTGTGCGTGTGTGTGTGTGTGTGTGTGTGTGTGTGTGTGTGTGTGTGTGTGTGTGTGTGTGTGTGTGTGTGTGTGTGTGTGTGTGTGTGTGTGTGTGTGTGTGTGTGTGTGTGTGTGTGTGTGTGTGTGTGTGTGTGTGTGTACTTTTGTGCTGTTCTGCTGCAATGAGTGACAAGTCTTCGAGATTTAAAAAGTGCACCACTTATGGACACAAGATCTCCCCCAGGATTTCAGGTCTGTGTGTATACTATTTGGGAGTGGCACATGCAGATGTTGAGTGTTCATTGTGTGCTTCTTTTGTGGTGAGAGCTCTCTCAGATTGATGCAATAACCTGTTTATAAGGGTCTTCGGCCTGCCACAGCAGGAGAAACAACCCCTTCTGTCTCAGCCTCTACTTCCCCTTCTAGAAATAATTCTGGGGACAAGCCCAAAAAGAAAGAGAGAGTTAGAAAAACAAAGAGATAGACCAAAAGACAAAGAAAAGGAAAGGTTTTGTAAAAGATCTTCTAAACCCTTGAGTCCTTCAGGTCTGGCAGTTAAAACACCAAGGCTATTGGATCCAGTTCCTGTGTCAGAACCTATTCAAATGCAACCCCCTACTGCTTCTCCAAGGTTTTCTCTGGAACCAGCTGTTTCTTGGTTCTATTCTCCTAGTTTGCAGGAGAGAGTGACTCATTGGTCTGCCAGGCCAACTTTTGTGGCATCTTTCTTCAGGTCATTTGGGTCATTGAGGAGCCTGTCTGAAGCCAATATCAACAAGATAATGCAGAAGTTTCTGAGTATCTAAATCCAGCTGGGAGTCCTCCCTCTCTGCACCTCCGATTTCAGAGGTGCCAAGTCCCACCCCAATGACCACTCTTCTTGTATCTGATGACCAGGGAATTAAGAGTTTCCCATAGGGTCTCCTTGTAGGCTCTGGCAAGGGCATCTCATATTTTCCACAGGATGCCCTTGCTGGAGCCAATAGCATGGTCATCTTCAAATCCAGCTATTTCCTTTACAAACTTCTCTATGCTGGCATCAGATTTCAAGAGGTCTCAGAGCTGAGAAGCTGGAATCTGTAAACACAAAGGTGAAATAAGGAAGAACCCGGTACCAAACGGAGCACAGCCAATTTATTGAATAAGCGCTTTTGGTAGGGTAGTTTACCCCACCTTCCTCAGACTACAATAAAATCAACATCAACTTCTCCTCTGCTTAAATGTTTAAGCAATTACAGCATCAATTATTCAATTGACATACAATTGATTAAATTAAATAAAAGAACCTCTCAGTTAAATATTCTAAATATTAACTTAAAACAGTTTTTTTAAACCAGTTTTTTTAAAAAGTTCTTGATTATACACCATAAATCATAGGACATAAAACATAAAACACAAGGCAACACAATCACTCTTCTAACTCCCTTAGCTTTGAAAAATGTAAAAATAATGCTATACGTTATTATTGAATTCTATATGTATATACATGTATATATATTTTAGATACATAATGCTTGTATTTATTATATCTTATACATAAATAATGTAATGTCCAGTACTTAATATTAATATAACATTATTGTTATTCTTATTAAACTTATTAAACCAACAAGTTAAAAGCAAAAGGCACTATACTATATTAATTATTTATTTATGTATAAGATATAATAAATACAAGCATTATGTATCTAAAATATATATACATGTATATACATATAGAATTCAATAATAACGTATAGCATTATTTTTACATTTTTCAAAGCTAAGGGAGTTAGAAGAGTGATTGTGTTGCCTTGTGCTTTATGTTTTATGTCCTATGTTTTATGGTGTATAATCAAGAATTTTTAAAAAAACTGTTTTAAAAAAATTGTTCTAAGTTAATATTTAGAATATCTAACTGAGAGGTTCTTTCATTTAATCAATTGTGTGTCAATTGAATAATTGCCGTAACTGTCTAAACATTTAAGCAAAGGAGAAGTTCATGTTGATTTTATTGTAGTCTGAGGAAGATGGGGTAAACTACCCTACCGAAAGCGCTTATTCAATAAATTGGCTGTGCTCCGTTTGGTACCGGGTTCTTCCTTATTTCACCTTTGTGTTTGGAGTTTTAAGTTTTAGCTTTTCTTCTTTGTGCAAGCTGGAATCTGTGCTTGGAGGTGACTCCACAGCTGTTGGAGCTACCTCTTCCTCTGTGTGCTCTAGATAGCTTGGCTCCTGAGAGGTTACTCTTACAGGTTATTTGGATCTTTGATGCCCTTCCTCTGGTCCGGTTTCAAATTTATTGTTTGACTCTTTCAAAAGGGTACTCTTTAGATCTAGAGGGGAGGCCTCTCACTCTGTCTTAGTTCTATCCTGATTCCATCTGGATTCTGCATTTCCTTCTTCCCATTATGCTGTCCAACAAAGACAGTCAATTCCCTTAAGCCTCTAACAAGCCATTCCAAGAGGCCCCCCCATTATGGAGGAGCATAGAAAGTGGGTTTGAAAAAGGATGCATTTGGATTCCCCTTAGGAATCTCTCACCAAAGACAGCAACTTTGAGGAAGGGGACGGCTCTCCAAGATCCCTTTTGGAAGATGCCATATTTGGAGACATCCTTGAAATGATGAGACAAAGAGGGGGCTGGTCCTGCCAATACTACCTGCAAAAGGAGTCAGTGTTGTTCAAGCTTTTGGGCTGGCCCATCTACTTCCTGGGTGGTCTCCCCTCCTGTTGAGATCAAAGATTTGGTCTCTCAGTGAGCATGGAAGAAATTGGACATGGTGGAGCAGATACAACATAAATGTTACAAAATCCTGGTACTCCTGGATTTAGACCTTATTGGAGCAAGGATTCTGTCATAGGTGCCATTATGGCTGTGGAAGAAAAAAAGAAGCTGTCAAAAGAGAGATCTATTGTCCATCCCCCTGAAAAGGAATTCAAAGCTTTTGATAGGTTCAGAAATAAGACTTACACCCCACTGATGTTTGCCTTATGTGTGCTGAATTATCCAGCTCACCTGACATGATTCCAAAGAGATCTACCAAGAAGGTCCCCAAGTACCTCTCAGGTACTCAGGTGCAAAAAATCATAATCTGAAGCTACTTTATTCCCTTTGTTTCCCACCCACCAAACAAAAGAAAACTTCCCAATGTCCCACCCAGTCAGAGAAAGGCAAGAATTATGGAGATTTCCAAGCCACTAAGAAAAAGCAGTCATTCAGGAGGTACCACCTGACTAGTAAGGATTCAAAAATCTATTCACAGTTCTTTTTGGTTCTTAAAAAGACCATGAACCTCAGTCATCTAAATCAATTTGTAAAATAGCCAAAATTCAGATGGTCACAGTTCAGTCCATTCTGCCTCTTTTAAGGAAGGATGACTGGATGTGTTCAGTGGACATACAGGCTATCTAATTACACATTAAAATAGCAAGGCAGTCCAGGAGTTTCCTCTGCTTTTGGCTAAGAGCCATTCATTTCCATTTCAGGGCACTGCCCTTTTGTCTCACACAGCCCCCAGGGTGTTCACCAAGTGCATGGCAGTGGTTGCAGCAAATCTTAGGCTGTAGGAATTCTGAGTGTTCCCATACTCAGATGACTGGTTCATCAGTGCTGCCATGAGGGATCTACTCATTCAAAATAAAGCCGACTTTCTTCACCTATGTCACCAACTAGGTATTACTGTTAACTTGAAGAATAGGCAGCTGACTTCAGTCCAGACAAGAAAATTCATAGGATGCCACCTGGAGACTACTAGTCATTGACAAACTTCCAGATTACAAAGTCCTCTCCCTATATCAAGAAGCTCTTGAAGTTCTTTCCTACTTAAAGCTCCTGAAAAGGCTGATTCTACATTTCCTGCAGTTCCTCATGCCAGGTTTCACACAGGGATTCTGCAGTGGATTCTCACTAATGGTCCATGCTGCATCAACCAATTCAATTTCCAGTTTGTCTAATGTTACTATGCAGAAAGCAAATATGGCACAATGCTCCAACCACAGTACTGTAAACCAAGTGAAAGGAGCACCGGAGACCACGTAGTTCAAGCACTAACAGTTTATTAGCAAATCCACACCATGGACATAACACCAAAACACATTAACGTTCCACAATTCCTTATACGTTTTTGTCACCAAATAACTTCAACAGTTGAGATATGTTAGCACACGATGCTGAAAAGTATAGCTAATGCCTGCTCTCCAGTTAACCTGCTTTCCTTTAACTCTCGAAGGAGCAAAACAAAAGTCATTTCACAATCCAACAACTATGCAGACATTTTATTCATTGGTGGTCGACTTCACTGCTGATGGTTCTAAGCTGCTCTATTCTCTTTCCTTCCCCCAGTGCCACAGTGCTATGGTTCTAAGCTGCTCTATTCTCTTTCCTCCCCCCAGTGGCACAGTGTTTCCCTTTTGGGGGTGTGGATGGCATTTCAAAAGAAAGGCAGTCCAAGGCACATGGACAGGGTCAGAGGCTAAACTTCACATCAATGTCTTTAAGATGAAGACAGTCCTATTAGTGTTGCAAGCCTTTCAGAACTCCTTCCCCAGGGGTGTGATTTCAATTATCTATCCAGATAGACAATATGGTGGATGGTGGTAGTCTGGGACTTCAACAAACAAGGGGGGACTTGCTTATATCCATTAGGTCAAGAAACCTTGATGGCTTGACAGTTGTTGACATCTTCCCAATGCTTTCAAGAAGCAGCTGACATCTCGGGGAGTTAAAAAGGTCCATTCTTCTGTCTCATGAGTGGTTTCTCAATTAGTGTGTGACTACTAAGATTTTCAACCACTGGGGCCAGCCTTTCTGCAATCTTTTCATGTCCCCTCCTCTACACCAAATACAGCAGACACTTTGCCTTGATTCCTCGGGAGGGACAGTCACTGAGGGATGCTCTGGTCCACACTTGGCCCCTGGGTCTCCTTTATGTCTTCTCACCTTTTCCCTTTATAACAAAGTTCCTTCAGAAAGCAATCCATTGCAAGGCAAGTGTGATCCTTATCCCCCACTTTTGGCCTCAACAGATTTGTTTTTCTCCTTCGTTTCTCCTCATCTGAAACACCCTCCCGGGTGCTGGATCCCCTTTCAGACCTCTTATCTCAACCATACCGCCAGCCCCTGCAGGGCATCAACATTCAGAAATGAACCTGTTGGTTTCACCAGATCCAGTGATGGCCAGAAATGCCATGCTTTCTTCTCATGTACTCCATAGCCTGTCTTCTACACAAAAAACACCCACGAGATAAGTATATATACAAAAAGTGCCTCAGAGAAGGCTGTTCACAGATAAAATGTTTAATTTATTGAATTACAATCTTGCAACAGTTTAGCACTTTCATTCTTAACAGAATATTATCAGAAATGTTCAACAATACTGGCTTTCTTGTTTAAATAATCTATGCCATGTGACCTGCAAAGACCAATCAAATGTATTAAACAAATACAACTCTAGCTTTTAACATCAAATTAATATTCATACAAATACGCATTACAACTAATAGAATATAAAATTTGCATTTTAAAATCTTTCATGTATTACTCTGTCAGCATAGCTCCCCTGATATGCAAAATACTATTCAATGAAATCTGATCGTTTAGGCCAGGAGCTTGTATGAGTACAAGTGATACTTTGGTAAATATTACCAAAAAAATAACAAACAGCCAGCCTACTTGTCATACAATTTGTTAGGGTCATGACAGTGGCAAATATGATAATCGGGATACTGCATTTAATACTTGGCTTAATTGGAAGGCAGTATTGGACAATATTGAAATGCAAAGTTTGTGATGACTCAGAAACTGTAAAAGACAAACTAGAGAAGTTTGGGAAAACATTGCACAAACTAAGGACTTTGAACTTGATAATGTATACCTATTTGAGAGTATGACAGGTGGTTACATTCCAAAGGATTTTAAGAGTATGGAAATAATCCAGTGGTATGCTTGAACAATCCATTTTGTTCATTGACCTATGAGTGTTTCTTGACCATACAGAAATGGAACTCATGTCTGTTTTCGTTAGGGATAACAAGAGGCAGGTTGATAAAATGTTTAAGAAGAGTGAAGTATTACAGGTAAAATTGTGAAATACTATTTTCTACCTATGAAGATGAGTACAACAACAGCTTCACAAGGATATATAATAAATGTGTGAGCATGGTTAAAAGGAAGCAGAAGAAGAAGAAAAGCCAAGATAAAAATGACTACAAAGTGAAAAGGGCCTATCCTTTATATACCTTTATCTAAAGTTGCACCTCAAAACTGTATCATGAGGATTATATGAGTAGTGAAGATAATTGTGGTGTACAAAACAGCATAGATATAGTCAATACTCAAGCTAGAGATGGTTTTTAGAAATCACACTCCCCTTTACAGATCAGGATGGCTTACAGTGAAGACACAAGCTCAGAAATTCATCAACAACTTTCCCAGTTACAGGAGACTGCATGATTGGATAATAAAAAAAACAACTGGGAAAAGTTTGTGGATGGGGTTGTGGCAGGGGCTGGAGATGGTAGCATCATTTATTCAACCAAGGACTGTATGTGAAGTCATTGGTTTAAAAGTGTGCAACCTCAGTCATATTGTTTCTTGTTTTTGCTTATGTGGAGATTTTCTCCCTGAGTCTCCGCTAAAAATGCCCAGTCAGAAGTTCCCGGTAAACAAATGTAAATAAAAATAAATAAATAGACATTGATATAGACCTTAATTTTGCAGTTCTGTTAGAAAAATGTTTTATATTTGTACCCTTTTGAAAAACAAATTTGGTTGAGTTGTTGACTAAACTGAAGCTGTGGATAAGGACAGGGCAGAGATGTTGAAATCCAAGTAAAAAGTTGTACAGATCCAGTTGTTTTAAACCACCTTATGGCAGTTTTGTCAAGTTACAAAAAAGTATACGAAACAAAGTTTGAGGAAGTATTTACTATGGGGAAAAACAATCTCACAACATCATGAAAGCTGAGAGCATTTTAATTAGAATCATTGACTAATGATAAAAACAATATGAATTATGAATTCAGATAAAGGTGGTGGGATTGTCATTATGAACAGTCATAATTATTCTGGAAAGACGCTAAATTATTTGACTAATGGTGAATATTACTTGCAAGTTTCAAGAAATGAAATTAATTTAGCTTATAGGCAAATTCATCAATGGTTGCTTAATACATGTTGGAAACAAAAGTTGGAGAATCAGTTACCCAGCCTTTATGGCTGTTAAATACCCCACTATTCCAAAAATATTTGGAGTACCTAAAATGCCTAAAGACTAGTCAGATCCACCTCTACGTTCCATTGTTTCCTCATCAGAATCTTAAACTGAACCTTTAGCTATATATCTGGACAATTTTTTAAAAAAATGTTGTGTCTGCTTTGTCACATATTTTAAAGATTTCACAGGACTTTCTATCTAAATTGCACAAAGTAGAGGATGATGCTCAGGTTGTTTTCCTCACTATTCATGTGAGATTTATTATTGATCATACCTCATGATATAGGCCTTGAATGCTTTCATGAAGCTGTAATTAGCAATAAAACTTTCAGTCACCTTGATTTTGTGTTTTTGGAACAGTATATGGAATTGATGCTTAAGAATATTTTTTTCAAGGGTGATTTTTTTTCTCCATTTTAAAGGTTTTGCTAAGGGTTCTCCCATGGCACCTGCTTTCATAAATATTATCATGTGGATATGGTAAATTAAATATGTTTTAAAAAGTTGTTATGAATGCCATATTAGATTGTACTACAGTTTTTTTGTTCATCGTTTTGTTTTATGGTTAAGGACTGTTGATGAGGTGTAGGAATTTATCAAATATATCAACATCAGTTTGCACACTTTCACTTTTACCTTTGAAGTAAATAGTGGCACTATTCTTTATTTAGATATCACTACTGGTAATTATTCTGAAAAAAGATTTGAATCAACTGTCTATAGAAAACAAACATTTTTTAACAATCATTTACTTATTACAAGCAAATATCCAATGTGGCAAAAAATAAACCTCATTAGAGAGCAAATGATTAGATTGTCATTTATTATCAGTGATGATGTTTTTGTTAATGAAATGCAAATTTTAATCATAATCTAGCAGCTTTTGTTGCAAGAATGTTACTAATGGATACAAAATCATCTAGTCATGGATATTTATTTACATTAAGTAATACCTGCCAATGATATTCTCTAGCCTCTAATCTAGTCTTCCAGCCCCCTCCATTCTCAGAATGATTAACTTTTTCTAACACAAAAAAGCAGGAATTTCTTGAAAGACCTACATTGCTGAGAGTGTGAACATAAAGCATTTGAGGTATCCCCCTTCTTAACAGCATACTTGTGCTCATAAATTATAGTCCTTAATTCACATTAAGTATTACTTACACAAAATTATGTACAGGTTAAACAAACAGTGAAATAAACAACTCCCATAGTACCACAATTAAATATCCTCTCACAAGGTATAATTCTAGGAAAAGAGGGCACTGTAACATTTACCCCACCTAAAATAAAATGACATTGGGAACATCTACCACATTTATTCATGCTGTGAGTATTTGTATAGGAATTCAAAATTTGTTAGTGCCATGTCCTCCACTTTCCAATATTGATTTAATATTTTTCTTCTTTTGAACACAAAATACAGATTCTTTGCCCACCTTTTCAAATAAACCTGTAAATCCAAAGACAGTTGCCCAATTTTTAGATATAGCTGTTTTAATCTGATGAACTCATTCACCAAAAGGGAGAACCATCACGTTACAATAATTATTGCTATTTGATCCATTTCTACCATGGACATAGCCCCCCCCCCCATAACATCTCAAAGGAGCATATTCTGCTTTACTTTTTTTTTCTTAACTTCATTCATAACATCTATTAATAGGTATTCTTGGTATCTCCTCCATTATTGCCAATCTGTTACATTCTAGCTCAAATTGATCATCATGTAATATAATTCAAGATAGTCTTATTGCTTGCCCTTTGACCAAGCCTTTTTTTTCTGCCACATTGGGTGACTGCTAGTGAAATGTAAATAATATTTGGAAAAGGTGTCCTTCCTAAAAATACTTGATTCAGACTTACTTAAGATTTTACTATTATACATTTCTACATCTAAAAGACTTTTAACAATTGAACTTGTTTCAGTTATAAAAGTAAGAAAATTCACTGAATTATTAATGTTGTCAAAAATAATTATTTATGTTGAATACCAATCCATAACAAAAATATATCATCCAAATATCTAAAATATAAAGCTATCTTATCCCAATAGTCACTTCCAAACACATACTTATTCTCCCACCACCACATAATAATATTAGCAAATATTGGAGCGGAGGATGCTCCCATAGCCGCCCCTTTCACCTGGTGGTGACACGTTCCCTCAAAAAATACTAAATTATTTCTAAGCACCATATATATATATATATACATTTTGTTAAAATTTTAATATTATTATTCAGTAGATCTTGACTTGTAGCCAACTCTTCATAAACCATGTCATACCAGCATGATAGTGAATTAATAAAAATAAATATTTTACATCTATAGTGGCCATAATGTAAGTATGTTTTATTGATTACTGGCTAACTTCCTTAAAAATCTCAAAAATCTTCACAATGTGTAGCTTATCACTGAAAAAAAATATAATATACAAACTTGGCTAAAGGTTCAGTTTTCCCAACCAGCAGAAGACTCTATTGATCTTAGTAGTGGGTTATGTATGTCCTTATATGTTTTCAGGATACCAAAAAATAAAAATCACAGAAATTATGGGATACTTAATAGTAAAATAATCAACAAGCTCTTTAAATAACTCATGTTCAAAACATAAATCTTTCAATCAATAATCAATCCTGTTAAAGGCAATATAAATTTCATTTCCAGAAATTTCATTAAAAAAGAACTATCATTCAGTAATTGTAATGTCTTTGTGGAATAATCACAATTGTTAATTAATACCATTCCCCCTCCCTTTTCTGGTTTCATTATCCTGACTGCCTTATTGCAAGATAAAGAATCTAACAATTTTTTTTCAGCATGTGTTAAATTAAACAATTTTTACCACCTTGTTTAGAAAACATTGTTCTAATATCTTCCTGAGACAACTTTTCATAAATGGAAATGGGAGGTATAAGGGGGGATTGAAAGTCCTGCTCCCTTTTAATGTCTTCATTTCTGTCAGAAAAACTTTGTTCGTCTTTGTCAACATTCGTAGAAAAAAATGCAATCAAAATTGATGTTCCTAGTGTTTGCATTTTTAACTCAATAACATCAACAATATGAGACTTACCCAATGGAATAAAATGATAACCTTTCAAAAACAATCCAGTAAATGTCACATCAATATTAATATGGCTAAAGTTGTAAACCTTTAGCACCTGTATATCAATAACAGTACCTTAGAGACACTTCCAAGATGACTGCGCATTGAGTAACAGCTTAATTTCAGTTCTCCCAGTGAGAAAACAGAAATTCAGAAGACAGATCCAGTGAATTCATTTTTTTGTGTAAATTTCAGTAACTGACTAGTAAGTACACTGCCTGGATGCCAGCAAAAAAAAAAAATCAGAGAACTTGAAAGAAAATCAACAATAAAAAAATGTGGAAAAAACACTGACTGGGATGTTCAGCTAAAAGCAGTGCAAGCTCCAGCTTTAGTGCAAAACATGATTTCCAGTAACCTAGTGGAAAAAAATAAGTCAAATATACTCAGAGTTGATTAAAATAAACAAAACACTGACGGAGTATATCAGCCAAAAAAAAAAAAAAAAAAAAAAAAAGGCCGTATAAGATGGAAGAAGCTTTAAATAGATATTGAGATGAGGTGACAAAACTGCAAAAAATCGGAAACTGAAATGAAGAAAAGGCTGGCTGAATATGAGACTTCTCAAGAAGAGGTAGTTAAAAAAAATAATAGAATTAGAGGACAGAGCATGCAGGGAAAAACTGAGATTTTCTGCTCTACCAGAAACACTGGTAGGAACAGACTGTATTCATTTTTTGAATGTACAAAAGCAACTGAACTAGTATTCCACAGCAGGAGTTGTTAATTGAAAGAACACATTATGCTCTAAACCTGACCATGAGAAAGCAACCTAGACCTTTAAAGATGCAATCCTACCTACTTATTGAGTTGATTTTGACAAAGTACTAAAAGTGTGAGACAGTAGAGTGTTTGTGGAGAATGATTATTCACTGTACAGTATTGGCAGAAGAGGAGTAAATGTATTCACTTATCAGGGAATGTTGTGAAGCATGTGTGAGACTCAAACTTCTGTATTTTCAGAATATTCTTTCCTGGAGAAAGACAAAATCATTTTTTGATGCAGAACACGCATTGCATATTGTTCTAGTTGTGGTAGTTTTTATATTGGAAAGACTATAAGGAGGTTAAATGATAGGATCTGGAAGCATGTTTTAGCGGTCAGGAAAAAGGATGTTAAAAATGCTTTAGCTAGGCATGCTACCGAGTGCAAAGATTTTAGGAAACTCACTGTTTTGGTAATGAAACAAGTAGATAAAACTAAATTTGTAGGTTTGGTCAATACTTTTCTTGAATACATTGAATTAAAATGGCAAGTTTTTTTAAGAGCAGAAATGAAACCAGGGCTCAGCGATCTTATTTCTGTTAGCACTTTGGTAAAATATTAATTTATTTAAGCAATGTTAGAGTGGGCATATAGTTTTAATGGTTTTAATGTTTTGTCAATTAGTTAATTTGACAAATTCCATTGGAGTTCTTATGAAATCAACATGAACTGTCTTTTAAATTGTCATGTGACTTTATTGGTTTATTCTGATGAATTTCTTAAAAGTAAAAAGAACGAAAGCACTTAGCATATTATTTCTGGTGAATTTTTCGTGTGGTTTGTTGTCCTGGTTTGTTCGAAAGTGCTGTTTGATTTTTCATGATTATAAAGTGTTTGTGTCTACAATAGCTAAAAGAATAGCAAAGGTGATACCAAAACTGATAGCCATGGATCAGTGTGGTTTTGTGGAGGGAAGGCAAACATGTGACAACATTAACAGAACATGATAATGCAGAGGGAAGCTGAATATAGGAAAATATCACTGTTGGTGGTGGTTCTTGATGCAGAGAAGGCATTTGACAGAGTAAGCAGGGAATTTACTAGCATGACAATAGAAGCATTTGCATTCCCTGGTAAAATTATAAGGTTGATTAGGAGGATTTACGAGAGATCAGAGGAGAAAATTAAAGTGATTTGGTTCCTCTCTAATAATTTCTGTTTGAGCATAGGAACCAGGTAGGGGTGTCCTCTTTCCTTTTTGTTATTTGTACTATATTTAGAACCATTGGCAAAGAAATTAAGAGACTTAGAAATTCAAGGATGTAATTGGTATGGTAGTCAAGAAAAGCTGGCTGTTTTTGCAGATGATATTGTTTTATACCTGATAAAACCAGAAAAGGACATGTCAGTGTTGTGGAGCATTTTGAGGCAGTTTCAAATCTTTTCAGGATACAAAATTAATGAAACTAAAACCAAGGCAATAGCTGTAAATTATGTACCCACACAATAATTGTTTCAGCAGTATCCATATTTATGGGGAGATGATAAAATGAAGTACTTAGGATTATGGATTAAAAGGGGTTCCATTGTGGCAGCTAAGGATATATGGAAAGAGACTAAACAAAAGATAATACAAAAACTGAGAATTTGGAAGCTCTGTTATATGGATATGGATAGCAAGATACAAGCAGTTAAAATATTTTTAGCTCATTTAGTTTTATACACAGGTCAGCCATATTTTTATCAAACAGAGGAAAATTGAATAGCAATTAATAAAGAGCTGAAGGATTTTATCTGGGAGGAGAAGACAGCAAGAGTCAAGTGGAATAAGCTGACTCCTTGAGTTGAACAAGGTGTTTTGGGATTACACAATGTGAAGGGGTATTTCAGAGCTAGATAGTTAAGGCTGCTATACCTAGCATGAGCAGAAACCTACAATTCAAAGTGGAAAGGGATGATGATGAAATTGGGGGGGGGGGGGTCAAGAAACAAGGAGAGACTGGGTTTTTGGATTCAGATCCTTAAGGAAAATAACAATAACTATGCAGATCATTATATTTATAAAGTAGCAGAAAGTATTGTAAGAACTCAGCAAATACGTGAATGGAGAAAGAAGATTCTGCCAATAGGGATGATTGCTATTAGGGATACAGATAATAGGCAAGGGGAGGCTTTGGGAATTTATTGGAGAAAACTGGTAAAAAACCAAGGTATTGGGAACAAATAATTAGAGATGGTATGGTAATAGAATGCAAAGAGACCAAGAATTTATTTGGATGGCAGGCTAAAGACTGCCTCCCCTATCAGTGATACATATCAGAGTATAGGCAAAGAGAAAGAAATAGGGGGATCCTAAACTAAAGACCAGCACTGGTAAAGTTTTTAGTAGAATCTAGAACAGAAGCTGCTGTTAAAAAAGAAATAATTATTAGACCATATGAAATATTGCATGATAACTATAAGAATCAATCAGAGGAGGTTAGAAAGGATTGGGAAGAAAGGCTGGGTAAGCATTTCACAAAGAAACAATGGAGGGATATCTGTATCTCTCCCAAATATGCAACAAAGGTTAGAAGATTTAGGATTTTTGCTTGGAAGTATTCATGGAGGTACTTTTATACCCCAAGTAGCCTCCAAAGAATGTTTCCTGTGGTAGACAGCAAATGTTGGAGATGTGATGAGGAGGAAAAATGTAACTGGGAACACATTTTCTGGGAGTGTAATGAGTTGGCAAACTTAAAAGATTCCCTGCAGACTGCTCTGTCAGAGATACTGGGTGAGCAAATTGGTGTAACTAAGGAAACTATTTTTTGAGCTATGATACAGAATTAGAATTACCTAGACATAGTAACCACTTGTTGAGTCTAATTATGGCAGCTACCAAAAAGGCAATTATTAGAAAATGGAAATCAAAATCTAAATCAGCTTTACTGAAGTAGTGACTGTAGCAACAGAGATAAAACAACTGGAATTGGGATCGTTAGAAAAGTGTAGGAGGAAAGTATATAGAAAAAAATGGAAATTTTGAGAACAATACATGCAGATGAGGAACATGGTTTAAAAAAAGGCATGATTTGAATGAGCTATGTAATGTTTTCCTAACAATCACTGGATAGATTATAAGTGATGTATAATATTGGATTATGTCAGTATGGTTTATCTTGTATAATGTTTGTGACTAAAATTATGTCAGTATGGTTTGTTTTTATTTATATAAATGTATGATTGCCTACGTCATACGTGAGAATTTAATAAAAATGTTTCTTGTTAAAAAAATAGTACCTTAGAATCTGTAAATCAATAACAGTTCCTGTTGTTGTCTGTTCTGCGTTCACTCCTTTGTTGGCAGACTCTGCTTTTTTCAAATGGAAATTTCATGGAAAGTAATCCTATCCCCTGGAAAATTGTCCACTGTTTTTCCATTGATGTTTAAACAAATGGCAGGAATGGCACAATGGATGCTGATCTAAAAAAAAAAAAAAACTTCCCCTTCATTCTCTACTCCTCTTTCTATTTGGTTACCTTGTTCGTCATGAATCACTTCCTGTCAGTTTGTCACCATGGTAACTGACTTATTATTGTAACTACTTCTTGGGGCTGGATATACTGATGTACTTTCATAGTCTTCTTTTCCTTTATTTGTTGTAATTTTTTTCATTTTCCTTCTAATACTAGTCTCATTTTTAGTGTCAGTTCTCTCAAATACCTGGTAAATGTCATGTTCCAATGCATGAAATACCAAGTCAACTTTAATGACCACTTACAGCTCTTCAGTTTCATCTACACAGTTGGACATTTTCCTTTCATTACCCAGAATTAAAGTTTGCATCAATGCAAAGGCTGTTTTATCAAACAATTCTCTTAGTTCAGAGTGGAGTACCGAACCCAGAACTAAGCCGATAGGGTACTTCTAAACACACAGACACTTCGGTACACTTGACACGCTCCAACACACTGTTTAAAACATTTTTTGTTAAGTTGTAAGTTCTTGTATTTCATTAATAGTTTCTCAAAATAACTAATAGTTATCTTTTAAAGTGGAACTTTATTGATCCACTTGCGAAAGCACCATTTAGTAGAATTCCATGAAATTGCACCACCAGGGCTTTGTGAATTAATGATCCTTTTAGAGGTGGGATCTCAAATGTACTGGAAGCCATTTAGCTTTGGACAGAGTTACGCAGCGGTATTCATTAATTGGGGGGGGGGGGTGATTAGCAGTGAGTAATGTTTTCTTTGAGGCTGCATCTATTATGGGTAGTCCATATTCAGGTTGAGAAAAGAATATTCTTCTGCTTATGGCAGCTTTGGCTGGCTTGAACAAAAGAGGTGATAGCATGTTTGCCCAGAGCAGTAGTCTGCTATATGGAAGCAGTGTCAGCCTGGTAATCACTGTGGAGTTTTGTGTGAGAGATGAAGGGAAATAACTGATATCAGCATTAGAATATAAATGTATGTCATGGCTATATGTATTCTTAGTGTAAAGTAACTATAGTAGAAGCTTTAAGATGTAGAAAATGTAGAGTATGAAGGAGGAAAGCAATATTCCTTTAAGGGTTGTTTACTAGGTGGATAAAAATGAGTGGGGATCTGCCAGTATAAGAGTGCATATCTGGGCAATCAGGGTGGGACGGGGGGTAGCGATATGTGATATGATTGGAAATGGATGAAGCTAACTTCTGATTAGGTGTGAGGAGAGAGGATAAGCAAAGTATGGAGAGAATGTTGCTTAGAAGTGCAAAAGGTGAGAAGCTAGAGAGGGGTTAAAGGCAGGGAAGAACAGAGGTGAGTATAAGTTTCTGTGGTGGTTAAAAAAGAGGGGGGTGATCAAAAGATTACACAGCTTATGAAGCTAATAAGAATGGTTCAGAGTTCTGAATACAGATAACAGAGTATATATATATATATATATATATATATATATATATATATATATATATATATATATATATATATATATATATATATATATATATGTTAGAAAAGATCATGGAATATATGAAGTGTATCAACGGTAGAAGAGTGATGTGGAAGGAGATATAATGAACAGTGAATTCAGTAGGCGTGGTTTATTATGATGATGTAATTGTGGGTAATTTCTAAGAAGAAAAGTGGGGGTTGAGGAGGCTTGTGGTGATTGGCAGATTGAATGAAGGGATTGAGATAGCTAAGTTTAAATGTAGTTTAAGAGGGGGTGGGAGGGGTTGTGGGCAGGGTAGGGGAGCGAAGGGAGCCAGATCATAATGAGAATGAATGGAGCAGCAACAAAAAAGGTCAACTGCAATTCACAGCTCAGTCTAAGTTTCGCTACTGTTGCTCAAATCAGAGAGAGTCTATATACACTTTGACCCATTCTCAGGTGTGTAGCAGCAGTTGTTTTTGGTCTACTGCCCACCAAGTAGTTGTAGCAAGAAGGGGTGGGGAGCTGACTACAGCCTGGGTTAAGGAAATCTAGAGGCAACTCTATTCAGAATTTCCTTATGCAATAACCTGAAGCCCTCACAGATAACTCTCAGCATAAGGTAAAAAAATGAGAAAAGCTCAGCTTATATTAAACATAGCTGGAGAGCTTAGTTGTGTCTTCACCAAGGAAGGTAAGGGAATAGTCCCTTATTCCAGGGATTGTACAATCTCAGAGTTATTAAAAAATAATTAGCATGGGGTTTGAAGGTACAGGGGTGGCTTGTCCTCCTGCAAAAATATTTATTTTTAGTTTAACCTGTTCATGGGTAATCCTTGGCACATGCACAGTACATGTCAACGTTCCATGTTTTAATATTTTTTATGTGAACATTACGGATGTTGACATTATGAAAGTTCAACATATCATAATAGATCTCTCTTTGTTGCTCTTTCTTTATATATATATATATATATATATATATAAACACACAGCACCACAGCACACACATGAGCACACACATACACGTGTACAAAATATATATATATATATATATATATATATATATATATATATATATATATATATACATATATAGACAGATAGATATAGATTTGCATACACATGTATATTTTTTGCTTTTGGTATAAGTTGTAGTATGTAACTGAACGTTTGCGTGCTATTTCTCATTAGTGCTGCTGAGCTCTGGAATTTTCCTTCCTCAAGTAATCCTTCCTAGGGAGATGCAGGACTGAAAAAACAAAATGAGTAAAGAACAATATTTGATAAATAAGGGAAACTTTGCCAACAGTGTCAGTACACTGGAAGACATCGCTAATCCCTATTTCTCCCCATTTTCTTTAGCTGTTTTGTTCTGATTTCAATGCAGCTTTACTTCCTTCATCTGTTATGTTTAAAGTTTAAGTAAATTGCTGTTCTTAATATGACACCATTTCCTTCAGCATCTATCTTGTTCAGTTTTCTTTGTTTCCTGTCTCCATTGTCTGCCTAGCTTTCCTTTAGCCATTCATAGTCTCATTACTTCTTTGGAATAGCTTATGCTATCATCTAGCTTATAAAAGAGTTCTTTTACCTCCTGCCTTCCATAATTTCTAACCCTTATTGTCTCCCACCAATTCCATCTCCTTCATCCTTTCCAGCCTATAGTCCTTCCCCATCCTCACGTTCCTCAATGATCATCCCTTTCTATAACCCCTACCACATTTCCCTACAGCAAATTGAACTTCTGATTCAGCAATTTGTATTTGCCATCTCCACCGTAAAAAAACATATACTTCTAGTCTCTTGTACTTCTCTGTTTCCTGCACTAATTTCCCCTTTTCCTCACTGCTTCCAGCCTTAAATGCCCCTTTCCTACAGCCTCTCTTCTTACCCACTGTGTAATTTATAAGGCTAACTTTTAGTCTGGGATGTGTAGCAGACTGTTGTGATGTTTACTAACTAGCTCCTATTACTTTTCAGTTATACTGTGAATTCTACTTAGACCTGGGTAACCAGATTGAATGTAACTTAATTGCGCTGATTACTTATTAATATACTAACATTCCCATTCGTGATTTGTAATTACCCCCAATGTTCCAGGGTCTCCACATTCCCAGAAACTGTGCCCTGTAACACTTTACCTGCTGACAATTGCAGGCACACACAAGCCCCCTTTCTTCAGTATTTAGTCACCTCCTGGTATTTTTCTCCCCACCCATCCTTACCAGAAGTTTCTTATTTTTCTTACACATCAACCCAAACACCTCATATTCTTCAGATATTGCTGTTACTAACTCTAAAGCCTCAGTCACCTTTAGTGGCATT